>NW_020954590.1:4122080-4128698 GCF_900497805.2 Vombatus ursinus
TTTCTTTCTTTCTTTCTTTCTTTCTTTCTTTCTTTCTTTCTTTCTTTCTATATGTTGGATATATGTATATCCATGGTGTTTCTCACAATAGAATGTAAGTTTTTGAAGGCAGAAATGGTTTTACTTTTGTATTTATATCTCTAGCACCTAAATACCTTGTATTTGATCTACTGATTTCCTATGGAGGGCACCTGATTGCCTCCAAAGTTCTGAATGAGCAAGGTATAGGTACTAAGTTTGCAATAATCCCATGAGGTAGTAAGTCTAATAATTATTTTTTTTATCAATGAAGAAACTGAGGCTCTGAGAAGTTTGTCTCTTGTCCAAGATCAGAAAGTTGACAAATGGCAGAACTAGCACTTTCGCTGAGGCCCCTTGACTTCAAGTTCAATGGTTTTTTTACTATAGTCTCACCTCCCTCCCTTCCCTTTCCACTTTTGCAGGACTTACTCATTGATAATGTAGGAATCAAGTCATTTTAGGGTTTGGAAAATTTTGTGAAAAATCAGAAGGGGATGTTTGTGGGAATTGGAAGGTGTATGGGAAGACGATGAAGGAAGAAGGGATTTGAAACAGTGAGCATGGTCATTTTGGCCACCATACTACTGTAATTTCAGGACTCTCTGACTCAGTAGATATGGGCCTGTGACTACCATCATAATATCTTTCAGAGCTATTCCTGTCCTTATTTCCAAACTTTCAGTTCCACTACAAACAGGAGCTACCAGATGTAATACACATTAGCAAAGAGGACGTTGGAGAAGTTCTCACATAAATAGCAATAGATAATTTCACATTACTATCATTCTTTGAATGAAACAGAGTGTTGGCTTAATCTCTAGTGTTTGCAGATTCTTATTACTTTTAACGGCAGAAGTCAGATTTCTGAAAGGCTCAGCGGCATGTAGTTTTTATTATACATGGCTTTTGGAGCTCATTTCTTTCTTTTTTTTAAATTAAATTTTCTATATTTCAATCAGCAAAAGTCCATCCTCTCTTCTTCCTTCTCTCCCCTCCCCCCCATGCTAGTTGAGAGTGAAAGATAAAACTCCTGTTACAAACATGTATAATCAAGCATTGAAACTCTCTGCATTGGCCATTTCTAAAAGAAAAATATGTATATGTGTGTATATGTTTATGTATACATATATGTGTGTGTGTGTATTCCTACATGTTGTTATTGATTATGTCAACGGTGTCTGAATCTCCATGATCCCGTTTGAGGATTTCTTGGCAAAGATACTAGAGCAATTTGCTATTTCCTTCTCCAGTTCATTTTACAGATGAAGAACTGAGGCAGATAGGGTTAAATGACTTGCCTAGGGTCCCACAGTTAGTAAGCATCTGAGGCCAGATATATGTAAATATTTATATGTACATATGTAAACATATATGTTATATATATATACATGCCACACATACACATGTGTGTATATGTATGTGTGTCTCATTCTGAACTCTTGAGCCTCTCACCTATCCATCAGGAGATGGGAAGCATGTTTCATTATCAGAGTTCCTGGGAGTTCTTTGGAGCTCATTTCTGAGTTCCACATTCCCCAAGCCTGGGTTTATGGCAGGGGGACTCCCTTTGAGTCTCTTGGGTCCCAGTTTTCTTTTGAACTTGTCAAAGTTGTGAAATATTATAAAGATAATAATGACAAATGACAAGACAGCTAGTGCCTTAGTAAATAGAGTGCTGGGCCTGGAGGCAGGAAGAATGGAGTTCAAATTCAACCTCACATACTTCCTAGCTGTATGACTCTGGGCAAGTCACTTAACCTCTGTTTGCCTCAGTTTTCTAAACTATAAAATGAGGATAATAATAGCATACCTCCTGGGTTGTTGTGAGGATCCAAAGGGGATAATATTTGTAAAAACTGCTTAGCACAGTGCCTGGCACATAGTAGGTACTATATAAATGTTTATTTTCTCCCTTCTCTCTTCTCATAGGCTCACAGGATTGTAGTTGGAAGGGACTTTAGAGATCATCTAAGTTCACTGTCCTCATTTTTAGATGTGAAAACTGAGGCCCAGAGAGGTTAAAAGATTTGCTTAAAGTCACACAGCTATTAAGTAGCAGAGTTGGAATTCAATCACATGGCCTCTGAGTCCAAATCCAATGTTTTTTCTACTCCCTCCAAACCTTCCTTCCGACTCCCACTCCCACCCCTGCTGCTTCTTGTACATGCTCACTTTCCCCTTTGGTATTCAGCATAAATTGTGACCCAATATCACAAACCCTAGGTGCTATTTCCTGGTTTCTTGAGTTTCACCTAGTTTCGATTTTACTGCTCGAGTCTTATGATTCATTATTTAAAAGAGAAGATTTATGTGCACGTAGTAATTTTAGAGTGGGACCCAACATTTTTATTCTATAGTACTTATTCTCCCTGGAGCTGGCAATGCTTTAGACACACTAACTCATTACACCTGTGAGACCATTTTTATATTTGTCTAGAGAGTGACTATTTGACTGACCCACTTTGGAGGAATTCTTATTGTCAAACTATGAGACTTCCTGTCCAATCAGAAGCCCTAGGGAAATTCCTCTAGCAAGGTCTTTTATGTAGGTCAGTGATGAAATGTGACAAGGTCAAACATGACAGGGATTTCCCTCCCCTAGCACCATCTCTGTCTTTGGATTCCTGTGAAGGAGAAGGCTAATGCTTGGGAATATACGTTAGGGGCATATATCCTTGAGGTGTTTAGCTTCAATTAATAAGTTTAATTTTGCCCATTAATTTCAAAACCCTATAAAAGTTGATGGACAGCTAAGTGGTGCAGTGCATAGGCTACAGGGCCTGGAGTCAAGAAGAGTCTTCTTCCTGAATTCAAGTCTGGCCTCAGTCACTTACTAGCTGCATGATTCTGGGCAAATCACTTAACCTTGTTTGCCTCAGTTCCTCAGAGAGAAATGGCAAACCACTTTAGTGTCTTTGCCAAGAAAACCCCGAAAAGGGTCACAAAGAGGGACTTTTTGTAACTGAAAAATGGCTGAACGGCAACAAATAAAAGTTAATAATCTCTTCCTGTGAAATGAACCTTCAATTAAGGAGCATGTTCCAAGGTCTCTTAAGTTATGGCAGAAAAGAAGTCAATTACCTAACCTTTCTCCTGATCTCCAGTCTCACGTCTTCAGCTGCCTAATGGGCATCTCAAACTGGATGTCCCATAATATCTAACATGTCCAAATCTAACGTCCAAACTAAGCTCATTATCTTTTCCCAAAAATCTTCCACTTCTCTATTGCTCTTTAGGGTCCTACCATCTCCCAGTCATCTAAGTTCTCAACCCTAGGTATTGTCCTTGACTCCTTTCTTTTTCTCATTCCCCAAATCCAATCTGTTGCCAAATATGCTGATTTTCCCTTCATAGCGTCTCTCATATACTCTTCTTTCTCCTCTGATGCAGGCCCTTATCACCTCACACTTTCATCATTACAATAGTGTTTGGGAAAGTCCCCTTGACTTATGTGTCTCCACCTCCAGTCCATCCTTCATTCAGCTATCAAAGGGATGTTCCTAAAGTGTAGGTCTGACCATTTCACCCCCCTGTTTGATAATAGGAAGTCCCTTGGCTCCTTATCACCTCCAAGATCATACATAAAATCCTATGTTTGGTTTTTAAAGCCCTTCATCCTCCTTCCTTTGTTCCCTCCCACCTTTCTAATCTTCTTAAACCTTGCCCCCTTCCACATAGTCTACAATAGAGTGACACTGGCCTCACTATTATTCCTTATACAAGACACTACATCTCTACTCTGTACATTTGCACTTCCTGTCCCCATGCTTGGGATTCTCTTCCTCCTCACTCTCACCGTCATGACCTCCCTGGTTTCCTTCAAGTTTTAGCTAAAATCTTATGTTCTATAAGAAACCTTTCCTGGCCCATCTTAATCTAGTGCCTTACCTCTGAGATTACCTCCAATTATGTGTGTGTGTATACACACACACACATACATATGTATGTATATATACACATATATGTATGTATACATATGTATATACACATGTGTGTGTATATATATATATATATATATAAATCTTATTTATACATAGTTTTTTGCATGTTGTCTACCCTATTAGATTGTAAGCTTCTTGGAGACCATTGGAGACCATTGTTGCCTTTCTTTATATCTCTAATGTTTATCAACATTATCTGGCATATAAACAGCACTTAAAAATGTTTACTGACCTGACTAGGTTTTCACTAGGTGAGCATGGCTAATTGAATATTAGCCCATGATCTATTTGTGGCATTTTAAAATTGTATTTAGAATAAATGAATATATTACTTTACTGTTCATTAGTTGCAAAGTGTAAACAAAGAGATATTTTGTAGAACAAGATTAAAAGAAAGGAACAATACCTAAACCCAGGTGATTCTATAGAGCCTGTGTACCTTATCCCACTAAATCTCAACTGTTACCTACTATTTAATTCAGTTCTGGCATTCCTTTTTTTGCTCTCATAACAAAATTCTAAATCTCTTTGCACATAGTAAGATCTTAATAAATGCTTTTTGATTTGACTCTTTCACTTATCCTTTTGTAGTTTAAATACTTTGGGCCCTTTGCCTGTCCGTGGCCTAACAGGAAACAATTGAAAGCTCTTTTCCTGTTGCTAATTTAGCTGGGAAGCACTGATGGCCTAGCACCCTGATACTGCTGGCTGGTCTCATGACTCTCTCACTGGCTAGCAGAATTTGTCTGGAGAATTAATCTCAAGGAAGTCTCTAAATCATCATCTCCTGTAGTTATTATTTTTCTTCTTTCATTTCAAAAACAGAAAAGATAGAGAAAGGTATATACAACAGACAGTATTTCCAAAAATGTCTGTATAAAAAAGTGTATTCTGTGTCTCAAAGGCAATCAGTATAGGACTTTCTCCTGATTGGTGGACGTTAATGCCATGACTTTGTGTGAGGGGGCAGAATGGAGTTGGTGAAAGTGGTAGAGGAGAATGCCAGGCCCTTCAAGTCTCCTCAGTCTCTTCAGTTCTTTTCAGTCTTTGATCTTTTAGGGCTCTGCTGTTGCTTCCGGTTCTACTAGCTTCCATTTTTGAGAGAGAAATGGAAGATACCAATCCTACGTCAGGTTGCTGAAGAGACCATAAGACTCTGGCGCAGTGGATAGAGGACTGGCCCTGAAGTCAGTAGGACCTGAGTTCAAATCCGGCCTTAGACACTTGACAGTTACTAGTTGTGTGACCCTGGGCAAGTCACTTAACCCCATTGCCTAGCCCCCCCTGCAAAAAATAAATAAATAAATAAATAAAATAAAAATAAAATAGAATCCAGTGAAAGCCAAGTTAAATAATAATTGTTTCACAATACCTAAAGGAGAACTGAAACACACATACACACACACACATACATACACACACACAAATCAAAACTTTATCAAGGTTACGAAACTTTAGAGAGGAATTTAGTACTCATGCTAAATCTATTCCTTCCCATTTTCCTTCCTCCTTCCTTCAGCCCTCTCTCATTTTCCTCTTCTCTTCCCTATGTCCTTCCCTCTTCCCCTCCTTCCCTTCTCCCTCCCTCCCTCCCTTCTTTCCTTTCTTTTCTTTCCTTCCTTCCTTTTTTCCTTCTTATTGGGGGAGGAAAAGAGACAATGTTGATTTTTAAAAACACTGTCATTAAACTTCTTAGCCTTTTATGTAAGCACACATTAAGTACAAATTTGTTTATATTAATCTTTTGGCAAATATAGACATAGTTCCAATGAGTAAAATGATGGGGACCAAAGAAGCAACAGTTTCCTGCAGTGGAAATAATGCAGAGTTAAAATGAGAAGACTTGACTTGGCATCTTGAATCTGTCATTTATTACCTGCGCAAACTTTGGCAAATAACTTTTCTGGGCCTTTTTCCTAATTTTTAAAACAAAGGACTGGACTGGAAGGTTTCTGAAGTCCCTTTTAGCTTTACATCTTTGATTTGATGATCCAAGGTCTTAAGGTCCCCTACGACTCTGAAATTCCTTAACTCTGTCTGTGACCACAGAACTGTCAACTCATAGCCACATATTCATATGAATGCACGCTAAAGACACTCTACCCACGAGAAAAAGTTTGGGACCCCTTGTTGTTGTTCAAAGGTGAAATGTATCTTAACATTTGAGAACTGGACACCATGCAGAGGAGCCATAATTAAGAGAAAAAAAACCTTCTGTTACTCAGATCTAGCAGATTTCTTTCAAGAGATTAGAGTAAAAGGAAAAGATTTGTAAAGTCTTAAATAGTTGACCAGAGAAATTACTCTGAGTGTCATTTAGATATATATCAGCCTTGTAAATTACCTTGAATGAGTGTGCCCAAGGCTAGCTGTACCTATCCAAACCTCCTGGAGGTGTGATTTCTTGGAGAGTTCCTCTGTAACAAGATTACAATGGATGCTATAATGGTTACAGACATTCCCACGTACTTTTAAAGGAAATTAATTCTGTAAAAATAAAGACAGTGAAATCAAGTAGATTTAGAGAATAAAATTAACAAAGGCATTAATTTTGTACACTTCTAAATAAGATTTTGACAAAAAACAGCAGTCATGAACAGTTCCCTATACAAAAAAGAACAGAAAAATAGGACTTCTTAAGAAACCATGAAGCTCT
>NW_020954590.1:4128708-4361647 GCF_900497805.2 Vombatus ursinus
TACCAAATAGTTTACAGTCATAACAACAATACATTAGTGTGCCCATCTTCCCATAACCCTTACCTAACAATAGACATTGTCTTTTTAAAAATGGGTGCACAATGAAAGCTCATAGTTGCTTTAATTTTATTTCTCTTATTATTAATGATTTGGTGTATTTTTTTCCATTGGGCTGTTGAAAGCTTGCCTTTGTTCCTTTGAAAGCTACCTGTTCATATCCTTTGAAAATCTGAAGGCAGAATGACTCTTATTCCTATATATTTATACAAATTCTCTACAAGATTATCAGACCAGATAAATTTTTCTGCAAAGATTTTCCCTACTTTACTTTTAATTTCTAATTCCAACTGCATTAATTTTGTTTGTGCAAAAGCTTTTCAATTTTGTATAATCAAAACTGTTCATGTTATCTCCTGTGATTCCCTCTACCCTTTGTTTCATTAAAAAATTCTCCTATCCCTAGTTGTGAAATGAATCTTTATTCCTGATCTTTTAATTTTGTATTATATGATTTTTTATATATAGACTTGTGTCCATTAGGAGATTTACAGTGTGAGGTATTCTTCTAAACCTAATTCTGTCCGATTACTTTCTAGCTTTCTAAGAGAAGATGTTGCTGAATGAGTCCTCACCTTAGTAAATGGAGTCTTGGGGTTCATCGACCATTATGCTACCATGCTTAATTGTTTCCAAATTTTGTATATCTAATCTATTCCGCTGATCAATTTTTATATTTTTTTAACCAGTACAAAATAATTTTGAAGATTGTTTTGTAGTATAGTTAGATTTTGCCAAACTTGTTTCATCCCTGCTTTTTTATTTCTTCTGAAATTCTTTTACTTTTGTTCCTATAGATGAATTTTGTTACATTTTTTCTAGTTCTATAAAGTAGTCCTTAGGCAGTTTTATCGGTATGATACTAAATTTGCAAATTAATTTAGATCATATTGTCATTTTTATTATATTAGAACTTTCCAACCATGAGCAATTAAAGCCTTTCCACTTCTTTAGGTTTGTCTTAGTTTTGTAAAGAGTGTTTTCTAGTTGTATTCATGTAATTTTGGCATGTGTTTTGGCATCTGGACTCCAAGATTATTTATACATTCTGTAATAATTTTAAATGAAATATATTTTTTCTTGCTGAATTTTGTTAGTAGTATACAAAACAGCAAACCATTTTGAAAGTCATTATGCCTGTAAATCTTTTGCTTGGCCTCCAAATGGACAAATGCATATTTACTTTTGGTATAAAAAAATAAAAGATGAGGAAGCCTGATTCAGTGGAGAGTGTTGGACTTGGCATCAGAAAGACCTGTTTTCTTATCTGGTCTTATACTTTAGTTGTGTGATCCTGAGCAAATCACTTAACCTCACTCAGTATGCCTCAGGCAACTCCTTAGTATTTGTCTACAAAGGAGATGTATAGCAGAGGTGGAGGACATAGGTTTGCATCTCATCCCTACTGCTATTTATGTGATCTTGGGCAACTAACCTCCCTGGGCTCATCATCCTTCCTCATCTGTAAAATGAGGGGGTTGGGGTGGGTAGCTTTTAAGGTTCTTACAACTCTAAATATATGTTCCCATGTTCCTCCAAAGTCTGGGCCTTTGTTGTTCACTGGTTTCAGCGGAGGGATTTTCCATACAAGTAGCTCTGATCTCTGATGAATTCTAGATCCTTTGAGTATCAAAAATAAAATGTATATTTGCCCACCCCACAGTTGGTGTGAAAGGGGGATGGAAGAAAACAGTCTATTTCTTTCATGTCCATTGTCTAATTCTCTTTTTCCAGGTACTTGCTCTTTTTTAAATGACCAAGCTGCATACTTCTAAGGGAGTGGACTAACTCTTGGCATCCCTAAAGTATTTAACCCCCTGGAGCAATGTACTTAATATGATCCTTGAAAATAAAAGTGCTAATGTAACTGCCAATAAAACTGGGCTAAACCAATCCCAGAGAGGGACTATTGGCAGTGAGCACCATTCATGAATCTGGCCTATTGAAAGTATATTACCATCAGAAATCCATAATTTACAATTATGCTTTGCTTTGGAAAACATTGGAAAATTCTATCAGAAACACAAAGAGCTGAAGATGAACATCTTAAAGCTTTCCCCTTTTATTTTCTAAGTGATGTTCTCTTCCTTTTTGGCTTAATGAAATGGAAGAAGAATAGCCATAAAGAACGGTTTTAGAAAAGGTATTTTACAATAGCTTCCAAATATGACTAGTATGGACAATCATCCACAATAAATCAAGTCAACAAGCATTTACTAAGTGCCTACTATGTGCTAAGAAAAGCAAAAATACAGTCCTCACCCTCAGGGAGCTTATACATGGGAAAAGACAATATGCTTATTATATATATTATATATATTTATATATATAATATTTATATTTATATACACCTATATATATATAAATATATTATATATATAAAACATATGTGATAAATTGGAGATAATCTCAAAGGGAAGATATTAGAATGGATCAGGAAGTTCCGTCTTGCTGAAGGTGGGATTTGAGCTCACCCTTAAAGGAATCCAGGGAAGTCAGGAAAGGGAGATGAGAAGGGAAAAACTTTCAGGCATGGGGGACAGCCAGTAAAAATGCAGGGAGAAGGGAGTAGGGAAACAGAATATCTTGTACAAGGATCAGCAAGGAGGTACTGTAGTTTGTTGAATAGGGATGTAACATGGTCAGCTAGGTGGCACAGTGGAGACAGGAAGACTTGAGTTCAAATCTGATATCAGCTGCTTACTATCTGTATGACCCTGGGCAAGTCACTTAACTCCATTTGCCTCAGTTTCCTCATCTGTAAAATGAGCTGGAGAAGGAAATGGCAAATCACTCCATGTCTTTACTAAGAAAATTCCAAATGGGGTCATGAAAAATCAGACACTACTGAAACAATTGAACAACAACAATAACAAATGGTCTGACTTAAACTTTAGGAAGATCAATTTGATAATTGAGTGGAGGATAGACTAGAGTGGGGAGAGGTTGGTTTGAGGCAAGAAGACCAACTAGAAAGCTATTGCAATAGTCCAGGCTTGAGTTAATGAGGGCTTAACTGGGGTTAGAGAAAGAAGGCAGAGAATATGAGAGATGTTGTCAAGTATAAGAATTGGGACTTGGCAGCAGATTTAATGCGGGAGGGGTGAAAGAGAGTGACTAGTTGAAAAATTAATATAGGCTGTCATTCGAGATGACTTGGATGATGGAAATACTCTAGATCATGATATGGAAGTTTGGAAGATGGGAGAGATTGGGGGAAAATAATGAGCCTAGTTTCAACATATTGAGTGTAAGATGTTTATGGGACTTCTGGTTCAAGATGTCCAATAGGCAGTTGGAGATAGAAGACTGGAGGTGAGGAGAAAGGTTGGAGTAGATAAGTAGATCTGAGAAATATCTATAGAGAAAAGACAACTGAATCCATGGGAGATGATGAGATTACCAAATGAAATAGTATAGAGGGAGAAGAGAAGAGGACCCAGGGCAGAGCCTTGTAGTAGATTAGTAGAAGTGACCTGAATGAAAATCCAGCAAAGGAGACTGAGGATAGATCAGACAGGGAGGAGGAGAAACAGAAGAAAGCAGTGTCGTTAAAACAACACTCAAGCAAACTTGAATTTTGATTGATTTAACACTCAGAATGATGGTTTCTGGCTGGCTTTTTGTCACACAGTCTCCTGCTTCAATTATGTTTGTAGGGCACCATCTTGGTTTTACCAATGTGCTTCTATTTCTATTTTTCAAACAATGACTTTCTTTCTCATTGAAACTATTGGCAAACAAGCTTTTTTTGGGTTAGAATGTGGTTTGAAATGTTTTGAGTAGCTTTACTGGTCTATAATTTTCAAGAAAATATACTATTCAAGATTTTCTGTCACATGGTTGAAGGAGGAAAGAGTGATTTATTTTTCTAGCAGCAACTTTTTATTTTAACAGAAAAAATTAAGAGTAGAACTAGGAGCTCTTATAAAAAAAAACCTGTGCATCCAACAATGTCTTCTTTCAGTTTTCATTTACTATTAAAATAAACCAAACTGGAGAATTAAATAGGCCCCAACTTTAAAGATGAATGTGTATCAACAACAAAAAACTTGAAAGCTGAAGGTTAGGGGGTCCCTCAGTAAATGCCAGTCCCCACCCTCTTCCCCCACTGGCCATGATCCAGAGAAGACCAGAAAATGCAGCTTTTAAATAAAACAATTGGCACCATTTGGGTTTCTAAGTGACATTTTCCTGTACAGCTGCCTCACTTGGAACTCACTTAAACAAATAACTCATTTAAGAGCTAAAAGCTTTTCATAAGGCAAAATGGGAATTGTGGACTGTTACTACTTTGGGCCTCTTTGAGAAAGACCACAGACCTGAAAGTGTTAGCACACAGGAATCTAGGGACGGATGGTAGAAGCCCTAGACTGAACCTAAGAATCAAAGGATCACATGCTTAGACCTAGAAGGAACCCCAGAAAATTTCTAATCTAATCTCCTCCTTTTACAGATGAGGAAACTGAGGTCCAAGGAGGTTAAGTGACTTGGCCAGGAAGAGCTTCAGAGCTAACTTTGGGTTGGAGAAACTTGGGAATTTGGAGGTTCTGATCTAATTTGTCTGAGGTGGTGAAAAGTCACAGCATCTCTGTTGATTAGATCAGGTGTTTTTTTGAGGTATCTTCTGTTTATAGAAGTAGATTTTGGTCACTTTTTTCGTCGGCCTCTAGTTTTAGGTTACTAGATCATTGAAGATAAGAATGAACTGAAATGATGACATTTTCAAGTATCTGTGAATATAGTGAGACAGGGACAATTTTGAACTGGTTATTTTTTTAAATCAATAGATTATTTGGAGGCTCCTTTCGGCTATGATCTTTTCTCCTTCCTTATAATGTAGCAGACATTTATATAATACTTTAAGATGCATGAAGCACTTTTGAAATTCATTTCCTCATTTGATCCTCTTAGGCTTATGAAATATTCCTCAGGTACTCTTTGGATTATTACTCCAACTTTCACAGATGAAGAAACTGAGGATCAGGAAAGAATGCTGGCGATGAAGTCAGAGGATCTTGGTTCAAATTTTTCTGATGCTTACTGCCTGTGGGACCTTGGACAAGTCACCAGACTTCCATGGGCCTTGGTTTCCTCATTTGTAAAATGAGGGGATTGAACCAGATGGCTTCTGGATTACTCCCAGATCTAGATCTATGATCCTGTCATCTCCAATGACTTGTTCATCACACAGACAAATGGGGCAGTACGTTGGGCTGTTCACTGCTGTGTTCCTTCAAACTGAGTGCAGCTGTAACACTCAGCTGGAATGAAACACAATGATAAGGCTGTGAAAGAAAAGGTATAGAGTTGGGTGAGGGTGCTAGGTGGTACAGTGGATAGAGTATTGGGCTTTAAATCAGAAAGATTCATTTTCATTGGTTCAAATCTGACCTCAGACTTACTATCTGTGTGACCCTGGACAAGTTGCGTAACTGTTTGCCTCAGTTTCCTCATCTGTAAAATTAGCTGGAAAAGGAAATGGCAAACCACTCCAATGTCTTTGCCAAGAAAACCCTAAAATGTGTTGGACAGGATTAAAATGATTCAATGGCAACAAAATAGACGGGGGAGGGGGAAAAGGGTGTGATCAATCCACAAAGCATCTGTTCAAGTGTCTATGAACTTGGAGAACAAAGCTTTTGGCACAAATGTCTCTTTATTAATTTATCCCATTTTATAACAATGTGGTTGTATGGAGAAAAAAAGGCTCACAAGATTGGCATCTCTAGATTTGGAAATCATTATACATTTACATCTTAAACAAGGTGAGGATGAATGACATTTAGATTGGGTATCAGAAGACCTAAGTTCTCAAAACTCCACTATTAATGTGATATAATTGTGATCTTGGACAAGTGACTTTATGTCTTGGGACCTGCTTTTCTTCTTTGGTAAGATTATCAAATTGAATTAGATGGCCTCTGACGTCATTTGTAGTTCCAAAATTTAATGATATTCAGATATGGCTATAAAGGGCAAAATGCAAATAATTCCATCTCCAAACTACGCATATGCTATATGCCACCCTGGTGATATAACCTCTACTACTACTTTCCCCTTTAAATACTTCACTGTATATTAAAACATAAAAATGCCAACAACTTGATACAATGAGGTCTAATTTCTACATTCTTAAGGATTTTCTAAATGCTGCTTCATCTCTGAAGTATATTTATCCCATTTAAATTGTTTCCACCTCCATCCTCACCTCTCAAATTTCCTTACTTCTATTTCCTTAATGTGGTTGGTTGATTTTTTTCTGAAGATGCCATATTAGAAAATTCTGGCAAGGTCTTGAATCTTGCTGATAAGTCTCTAAAGGAAGATCAAGAACTCCAGTGTCTGACCAATGTTTTGATGTTAGGGATTCAGTGAATATATTAGGCTGTCTTCTTTTAACATCTAGTATCTGGGGAGTCATAATAAATCAAGTCATTAACTCCTTAATGTGAAATGTCACATTACTTTCTTGCATAATAGTAGGAGCCTGGGTAGCAATGAAAGCCCTGAGCACTCTACTATGCTGCTCTTGCATGTAAACCATTCTCCTTAAAGTCTCTTGTAGAATTAATATCCTATCCTATCCTATCCTATCCTAACTCATCCCATTCTACCCTATCCTATGCTAACCTATCCTATCCTAACTTGTCCTATCCTATCCTATCCTGTCCTGTCCTGTCCTAACTTATTCTGTTCTTCTCTATCCTGTCCTCTCCTGTCTTATTTCATTCTTTTCCATTTCATTTTATATGATGTCATGGGAGTAGATATGCTCAGGCCCAAGGCAATTTTGTGAAGTAAGTGAAACTCTCACCCTCATTTTTCTAGGCTGGTATACCACCATATAACTGTCCGGACCCAATAACTGAGCAGACTTGTCTGGGTGAGGAGGAGGCATCATTACTACACTACTACCATTAAAGAGGAGTTCAAGAGATCCCAGACTTAGAGAAATGAGGGGGTAGCTTCCAGAACCTGAGACAGTTATGGTCCTAGTGAAAGAACATGGGATTCCTATGGGCAATTTGCATGCCTCAGAGTTAGTGGAAGCTACCCACCAAGACTATACCACTTAGTAACAATCTCAAACTCTGAGGAGATTGGGGATTATGGAGGAGAGATGGTGTACAGTTTTGTGTCTACGGCTGAAGAAAGAGCAGCCATTGCTAGCACACTACCGCTGTCAAAAGGATGCTACTTTAGGTTCATTCCCTGTGCAATAGTCATCAATGCTTCCTGTTTCCATCCCCCCAGAACTTCCTGGATATTCCATACAGAACTCCCGTGGGCTTTAGACCTTCTGTTTTCAAATTCAGTCTTGTGACTTCCTGACCGACTCTTCAGATCAGTGACCTTTGGGAACTCTTGGCTTTGAGCTCAACTCAGCTTTCTATTTGTTCCTTCGAGTCTTGCCTTGGATCATATCCTTCCTTACCTCCTGACTCATCCAAAGCATGTTTCTTTCTTCTGGGCCTAGAAAGTACCACTAATTTTTTAGTACGGTCTTGCTCTTTCCTGTTCTTGCCAAATATGGGGCAGAGACTTAACACTATTTTGACTCAAACATCTAGTATTCTCATATGTTTTTTCTCCCTCCTAGCAAAATATACTTTCCAGAAAAAGATCTTATTAATTCATTCTACACCAAAAGATAATAGATAGGTATGAGCATAGCCCCTTCTAGAGATGACAATAATGATAATAATAATCATAATAGTTAGTGTTTACACTGTGTCTACTATGAGCCAGAGTATACACCTGGGAGGCAAGTGCTATCATTATCTCCATTTTATAGTTGAGAAAATTGAGGCAAAATGAGGTTAAATGAATTGCTCAAGATCACACTGCAAGTAAGTATCAGAGGCCAGATTTAAATTCAGATCTTCATGAGTTCAGGCCCAGTGCTCTATATCTATATATTCAAAAACAAACAGGGAATCTTAAGTTTTAAAACAAAGGAATTAATCATCAATTTTAGAATTATAGGCATCAAAAAAGAAGTAGGGAGAGTATTATGAAGGGCAAGGGAGCTACCCTGGGGTTCTTGAAATTATACTGTATAGATGGGCCCTTATTAATTAGCTCTGAAATCATAGTATAGAGAAAACCTACATAAACCCTTTTAAGATCATACACAGATCCATATACTACATATACCTGCAAAATTCATACAGATACTTTGCACACACGTGTACACACACACACACACACACTTATTTTTTACTTTCTTTGTATCCCCCTGTGCTTAACATAGTGAGTGGCTCGCATGAAATGTTTAACAAATGTCTATTAACTCACACAGGCACATATCCATGTATACTTTTATAATTCTCTAGATTATTTTTATCCTATTTTATTATTTATTTATTATTTTAATAAGGGGCTATCTATACAGGATAAATCAAGGGAAGGTAAGTGAAGCTTTTCTGCTCAACTTGGAAGGAAAGTGGAAAGGAATATAAGTTAGACAGTAGGAATTATGCTATGGGGTAGGTGATTGAGACACAGGGGATGAAATGAACCTGTGCTGTGTTAGGAGGGTGCAACAGAGGGAGTCCAGGCAGTCTGAACTAAGGTGAGAGAGCCCAGAAGAACTTGCACAAACATGGCCTAGGTTCCTCTTATGGAAGTAGGGGGAAAGACAGGCTAGAGGGAGAGAACAGAATGCATCTGAATCGATTAATCAGTCAATAAACATTTATTAAGTGCCCACTAAGTGCCAGATATTGTCCTAAGTGCTGGGGATACAAAGAACAGGTAAGAGACTGACTGTTTCTGTCCTCAAAGAGCTTATAATAAAACTGGGGAGAAACATGCAAACAAATATTTACAGAAATATATATATATATATATATATACAGAATAAATAGGAAATAATTAAGAGAGGGAAAGCACTAGAATTCAGAAGGGTTGGAGGAGGCTTCCTGTAGAAGATATTTTAGTTTGGACTTAAAGGAAGCCAGAGAGGTCAGAGAGGGAATGGAGGAACTGGCATGAGGGACAGTCAGAAGTCAGAGAACATACCCATCTGGAGCATGGTGTCTTGTTTGTGGAACAGTCAGGAGGCTAGTGTCATTGGATCAAAATGTATATGTCAAGGAATATGGTATAAGAAGAATGGAAAGGTAGGAGGGGGTTAATTTTTGAAGGGCTTTGAATGCCAAATGGAGGATTTTCTATTTCATCCTGGAGACAATAGGTAGTCAGTGGAGTTTATTGAGTGGGGGTGGGGACTGGTGTTATGATCAGACCTGCACTTTAGAAATATCACTTTAGTGGCTGAATGGAGAATGGTTTGGCGAGGGGAGAGACTGGAGGCAGGCAGACTCACCACCAGGCTATTGCAATAATCCAGGTATGAGGTGTTGAGGGCCTGTGCTGGAGTGGTGGAGGTGTCAGGGGAGGGAGAGGGTGTATACAGGAGGTATTGCAAAGGTGAAATCTACAGGCCCGATCTGGAAGAGGAATAAGCAAAGTAATGGTCAGAAAGGGGGCAGAAAGTGGTGTTTGGAAATACAAGAGGAAAGGGAGTGTCAAGGAGGAGATCAAGGTGATCAACAATGTCAAAGCCTGCAGAGAAGTTGAAGAGAATGAGAAAAGACCATTGGATTTGGAAACTAAGAGACAATTAGTAAGACTCTTTGGAGACAGCTGTTTCAGTGGAATGATAAGGCTAGAAGCCAGATTGTAAGGGGTTAAGAAGAGAGAGTGAGAGGAGAGAAAGTGAAGGAATCTGTCCTAGACAACCTCTTCTAGGAGTTCAGCTACAAAGGGGGACAATACAGTCAATGCTCAACGTTTGCGCCTTTAACTTTTGCGACTTCAAGCATTCAGTGATTTTATTAGTAACTTCATTTTCACCTTTGTGTTGGCAACAGCACACATTTGTGGCTGTGTGCAATAGAAAAAAAAATGAGAAATGTGATGTGCAAGTTTGTGGAATGACTAGTATCCTACTAGATGCTTCACTGGTCTTGTTCACCCTACTGTTGTAAAGAGCTCCCCACATATTCACTGCATATTTTCATCGTTTGCCTTTAAAACTCAAGTTTTGGGTTGCAATTATGCCCCCAAAACATAGTGCAAGTCCTTTGGATCTAAGCCGAAGCTGCAAAGTCAGTGATGCAGCTTAGTGAGAAAATAGAAATGTTAGATAAACTTTGCACTATAATGTCTGCAGCTGTGGTTGGACAGGAGATTCTTAAGGATCTCAACACTGCCTGAAGCAAATATTGCTGATGGATTATTTCAAGCTGGTGAGTCTTTCACAAACTCCAATGCCATCCCACCAACCACGAAGGACAAAGTGTTGGAAGTGAAGACAAGAACTTTCTGCTAGTCTCAGTGTCTCCCAGAAACAGCAACTAAAGTCCCAGCAGCCTCTCCCTTGGTTTTCAGAGGGTGGCCTAGGTAGAGAGTTTTATAGCAGTATTGTTGTTGTTGTTTGTTCTAGAGGAGGACCATGACACCAGAAAGGTATGTCATGACTTGCAAGTGAATTAGATTTAAGTGAGGCAGGGCTGTGCAAAGTCATCAGCCTTACTCTCTCCTCCGGAGCCATTTGAGTCCACTGGCAAGATATAGATCAGGACAACTGGAGATAGTGTGGATGCAGTGGGAGAACTTGGCCTTTTTTATACAGCACAATGCCCTCACACCACTATCTGACACAATAAGAAGGTAAGATTCAGGTTAAAAAATTTTAGTTTTAAGAATTTTATTTGCTATACAGTATTCATGGTACTATAGATTTCATACGTTATCAAAATGAATATTGTCTGAAATCAATATTTTTAATTGAATTGTTAGCACAAAAAAAGGTCACATATTCTAGGGAATTGCTAAAGAGAAAAATGTTTTACATGTTACCAATTTTATTTTGTGTTCTTCATTTTATAGGTTATTTCATTGTTACTGTGTTATGAAATATACATATTATCAGAATTTTTTTGTTATAAAGAATTGTATGCAGAAAAGTGTACTTTCAGCAATCTCTAGTGAATGATTTCAGTTTTTGGTGATTGTGGAAACCTAACTCCTTATTTCCCATAGGATCAATGTATCAACAATCACATTTATACTTTTGTGCTGTTTTCTGGGAACATTATCCCCACAAAAGTTGAGAATTGGCCATATATAGAATGATAAGGAGGATGGAAGGATCAAGTGAGGGTTTTTTTTTTTGAGGATAGGGGAGATATGGGTGTGTTTGTAATCAGTAGGAGATGCGCCTGTAGAGAGAGATTGAAAATAAGTAAGAGTGGGGATGAGAGAGGGAGCAATCTGTTAGAGGAGATGGGATAGAATGGAGTCACTTGAACTATAGGGGGGGTTAGCCTTGCTAAGGAGTAAAGCTAATTCATCATGTGAGACAGGCATGAAGGAGGACAGAGTGGCGGAAGGCACCAGAGTGATAGGAGATGAGGCGCAATAACCTCCTTTTTTTTTCTTGTAAAATATAAGGCAAGGTTCTCAGCTGTGCCTCCCTGCCCCCAACCCCCCGCCCCCACCCCACATACACACTCCCAACCATACCTATAGGAACACCAGAAGTAGCTGGACTCTGGGAATCACTGATAATCTTTCCTTACCTTGTCCTCTATTCCACTCTTCTTTCTCTTCCAACCTTCTGAAAGTGAAGGATTCCCCAGAACTGAAATGGTCCTTATGTATTGAGAGAATTGCTCCCTGTGGAAATTCTGAAGGTCCTCCCCTTTCTTCCCACTTCCTTCTCTCCCAAATTACTTGTATCTTTTTGTTGCCCCCAGTTTTTCCTAGAGTTCTGTTAGCGCCACTTCCTGCTACTGATTCCTGACTAGCCTCCTCAGGTGAGAAGAGGAGACGAACGTTTCTCTGCCTGCATGCCTTGAGCCTTCCCTCTCCTGCTGGACTCAGTGTGTCCCCTGGGGGAAGGTGCGCAGGGGTCAGGCCAGGTGTCTTCCATCTGTCCCCAAAGCAACAACTTCCACTTGCTGCTGCCAGCTCCAGCCCCCAGCAGGGACTTGGAGAACCTTCAGTACAAAGAGGAATACCCGACTCTTTGACCTTTCCTCTCCTGCTGCACCTCCCTTGAGGGAAGAGGAAGAGGAAAGTTGGTGGGCAATGGGACTTCTTTCTCTTACTGTGTAGGTTTGACTTTCATCTCCTGCTATGCCCTTTTCCTGCCTAATCTCTACTCTTTGGAGGGAAGGGGAGTACTGAAGCATGACCTTGGACCATTTGACTTAGTGCCTCCTATCTCATAGTTCACTTGCTTCCAGCCTGGTCTTCCATTTCTTTCTTTTTCTTTTTCTTTTTTTTTTGGGTAGGCAATGAGGTTAAATGACTTGCCCAGGGTCACACAGCCAGTAAGTATTATATGTTTGAGGCTGGATTTGAACTCAGGTCCTCCTGACTCCAGGGCTGGTTTTCTATCCACTGTGCCATCTAGCTGCCCCACTGATCTTCAGCTTCTATTGGAAAGAGGAGTGGCATTTTCCACTCAATGATGAGCATTCTCATACCTAGTCATACCCTTCACGCCCCAGTGATTCTGAACCCACACAGACCATCCTCCAAACCCCATTGCCCAACCCCACTACCTGATTTCTTAATTTCATCCTCCTCAACAAGTTTCAACCAAACACCACCCAGCCCTTTCACTGTGCCCTGTGAAATACATTTTCCATAAGCCACAAATTTCCATTCATCCTAATTTTTTTCCTCTCCCACTTCTTCTAGCTCCCACTCCCACTAGCTATTACTGAAACTTGGCTCCCCAGATGACATAGCCTCCCTGGATACCCTTTCCACTACTGGCTACACCTTCACTCATTTTCCTCAGCTCACTGGCAAAGGGGAGGGAATTGGGATATTCCTTGCTCCCTATTGCCACTTCCAGGTTCTCCTCTACCTTCATCACTTAATAATCTATCTTTCTTTGAGGTTCATGTTGTTCATATCTACCACTCAATCAAAATCTTGGTAGCTGTTATCTACAGACCCCTAGGTCACTCTCTTTCCTTGCTCAATGAGTTTGGTACACAGCTCACAATTTTTTTCTCCTTCCCAACTCCTGCCCTCATATTAGAAGATTTCAACAGACATATTAACTCTCCCTCAAACACTCTAATCACTCATTTCCTCAATGAATGATAGTAGAGAAGGTCATGATACTCTTCTTACTGGGTCCATTAAAAATTTACATTTCACAACCTCAACCTAGTCCTTACTGCTGCTAGGCAATCCTACTATACCTCCCCTATCAACTTACTGTCTCACTTTTCACTGCAGCTAGTCCAAACCTTTTAATCCCTCCTCAATCCTCCAATGGTTCCCCATCCCCCACCTTCTCAACTGATAACCTTGCCTCATATTTTACAGAAAAAAAGTTGAGGCTATTGCCATGAACTCCTTCTTCCCCTTCCTCATCTCCTATCACTCAGATACCTTTTGCTACTAGCTCCTCCTCTACCCTTGTCTTACATGATGAAGTTGTCTTACTGCTTTCCAAGGTTAACCCTTCTACTTGTTCAAGACATCCCACTCCATCATATCTTCTTCAATAGATTGTCTCCTCTGTCATCCCCACTCTTTCACTAATTTTCAGTCTCTCTCTATAGGTTGGATCATTCCCTACTATCTTAAACATGCCCATGTCCCACACCCCCATCCTCAAAAAAACCTCACTTGATCCTTCTATTCCCACTATCATTTTGTATATCTTCTGCCCTTCGCAGCTAAATTCCTCAAAAAAGATGTCTACCACAGGTGCCTTCACTTTCTCCCCTCACTCTCTTCTTAAACCTTTACAGTCTGGCTTTGACCACTGAAACCACTCTTTCCAAAGTTACCAGTGATCTCTTGATTGCCAAATAGAATGACATTTTCTCAATTCTCGTTCTTCTTGATCTCTCTGAAGCCTTTAACGTTGTTGATCACCCTGTCCTCCCTGATATTTTCTTCTCTCCAGGTTATTGGGGCACTGCTGTCTCCTGGTTCTCCTCCTGTCTACCTGATCAATCTCCTTTGCTGTATTCTCATCCAGATCTTGCTCTGTAATCACAGGTATGCCACAGGGTTCTGTCCTGGGCATGCTTCTCTTATCCTTCTATGCTACTTCACTTGGTGATCTCATCAGCTTGTATGGATTTAGTTTCCTTCTTTATGTTGATGATTCTCAAATCCACCTTTCCACCCCACCCTCTCTGCTGTTCTCCAGTCTCACATCTCCAATTGCCTTTCAGATGTCTTAAACTGGATGTCCAGGAGACATCTTCAACAAAATAAATGTAAAACAGAGCTCAACTTTTTCTCCTGCAAGCCCTCTACACTCTCTATTACTGTAGAGAGCAATACCATCCTTCCTGTCCTTCAGGCTCACAACCTAGGAGGCATCCTGGATTCCTCACTATCTCTTATCCACCCCTCCCCCATATTCATAAGGCCTGCTGATTTCATCTTTGCGACATTTCTTGTATATTCACCCTTCTCTCCTCTGACACTGCCATTGTTCCAGTGCAGGCCTTTGTCACCTCACTCCTGGACTATTGCAACAGCCTCTTGATAAGTCAGCCTGCCTCAAGTTTCTTCTTACAGTCTATCCTCCTTTTAGCCACCAAAGTGATTTTCATGTGATTCTGATTATATATTCCCTCCCTACACCCCTCCCCAATAAACTCCAGGGGCTTCCTATTGCCTCCAGGACCAAATACGAAATCCTTTGTTTGACATTCAAAGCCCTTCATTACCTAGCTCTCTCCTACCTTTCCAATCTTCTTATATCTTACTTCCTAGCATGTACTCTTTGAACCAGGGACACTGGCCTCCTGACTATTCCATGAACAAGATACTCCATCTCTTGACTGAGCATTTTCTCTGACTCTCCCCTATGACAGGAATGCTTTCTCTTCTCAATTCTAGCTGCTGACTTCCCTGGCTTTTAAGTCTCAACTAATCTAGCTTTTACAGTAAGCCTTTCCCAGCTCCTTTTAATTTTAGTACTTTCCCTTTTTTAATTATTTCCTATTTATCCTGTATATAGCTTGTGTGTATGTGTGCATGTGTATGTGTACATGTGTATGTGTGTGTATACACACATTTTATATATGTGTATATATACATATACATATGTGTGTGTGTGTGTATATATATATATATATATATTTATTATATGTTTATAGTCTCCCCCCATTAGATAATAAGCTCCCTGAGGGCAGAGATTGGTTTTTGCCTGTTTTTATATCCCCAGCACTTAGCACAATGTTTGGCTCATAGTAGGCACTTAATAAATGTTTATTGATGAATTTTTTAAATTATTAGTATAGAGACCCCATATGGCTCTAACACCAAGGCCAAACTGGACCCAGTATTACTACACTTAGGGACCTTAGCATTTTTACTTTCCTTTGTCACATGGTAAGCTGCTAGTCCAACTCTGTATTATTCAATTTCTCAGAACAAACTCTTCTACTTTTCAATGAAAAATTATATGCTTTCTGTGTATGTTGTATAATAGTCTTTTCTAGGCATCAATATGCATCTACCTAAAGAGGTAACCTTATTTAAAATACACGCACATATACACATATATACTCATATATACATACATATGTATGTATATATATATCTGTGTATATCTATATCTATATTTCTGTATGAGTGAGAAAGAATGGTAAAATGAGAGATATGTTCCTGCCAGTCACATATAGATAGTCATGTTGGTTTCTGTTAAAATTAGTGAACATTTACATGACAGAGGGGACCATGTCACATTTAAATTTTGTAGTGCGGTACTTTATCCACAGTCTTAATTTTAAGACACATAAATAATTATTGAATAAGAAGGAATGAACTTAGTAAGATATTAATTGAGGACAATACTCACAGAGATGTGGGGTTGAGCATATAAATATATGTATATATCACACATATAACATATATATGATATATATTTTTTATGGTAGCAAAAAATTAGAAACAAAATGAGTGGCCACCTGTGATAGGGGCAATATCTGCCACTTGGGTAGGCTAGTTTTTCCTTGAAAGGTAATAAAACTACCCTTGAAAATTAATTAACTCAGGGGACTATATCTTGGGCCATTGATATAATTTTTTGGTGGCCTAATTACAAAAAAAAAAAACAGTCCATGAGGAAGAAGGGATTGTACTCTTCCCATAGGTTTCTAACCAGTGTAATAGCATGACTGACACTGAGGCCGAGAAACTGGGCCTAACTGAATCAATATTCTCAATATGCTCAACATCCTTTCCCTGCTAGAGCTAAGCAAATTTCCCTTTCTTAACTATTAGATGTTTTTTAAATGTCTCATTCCATTGGAATTCCAAGCCTAAAGCACCACACCAGCTTGAATCAAGCGGCCTACAACATCATCAATTGTGGAATAGATGACTAACTGTGTTATTTGAGCATAATGGAATTTTACTGCAGTGTAAGAAATGACAAATATGAATTATTCAGGGAAGCTTGGGAAACTAGCCCAAACTGATGCAGAATGAAGTAAGCAGAACCAGGAGAACAACTTATACAATAAAGGAAAACAACAGTGAATGACTTCACAACTTTGACTAATATAGTGAAAATTGGTGGGGGACTATATAACTAGGAGCAACTAGGGGATGCAGTGGATATAGTGCTAGGACTAGAGTCAGGTAGATCTGAGTTCAAATTTGACCTCAGACCCTTATTAGCTGTGTGATCCTGGGCAAGACATTTAACCTTTGTTTGCCTCAGTTTCCCTATCCAAAAATGAGGATAACAATAGCACCTACATCCCAGGGTTGTTGGAATATCGAATTAATAATTGCAAAGCACTTAGCACAGTGCCTGGCACATAGTAAACACTATATAAATGATTATTATTATTATTATCATCATCAAATAAAATAATAATTCTAAAGCACAGTGCCTGGCATATGCATAGTAAGCATTATATAAATGTTAGCTTTTATGATAATAATAGTTATGATTATTATCTAATAAAGAATAATTACAAAGTGCTTAGCATAGTACCTGGAATATAGTTAGCACTACAGAAATGGTAGCTATTATTATTATTATTATTTTCAAATGAAAGAATAATTCTAAAGCATTTAGCACAGTACCTGGCACAGATATAGTAATCACTATATAAATGATAGTTATTATTATTATTATTATTATTATTATTACACCCATGGCATCAAATACCATCCCAAAACTCTTGATTGCACAAGATTGAAAAGGAATTGGGAAATGTTTAACAAAATGTTTAACAAATTGGAAAATGTTTAACAAATTTTAAAAAATTAAATAACAATATGATACAACATAGTTAATTTGTGGTTTTCTGATTCATTTATGGCAGCCAACAGGGATCTGTTTCTATTCGACTTTGACACCACTGTTCAATAGTACAGATAATGAAGTATGTCTTCCTCTTCTAGGAAGAGAGAAGGTAATCTACAGGTGCAGAAAAAGGTATGCATTGTCAGACCAGGCTAATGTGTTGGTTTTTTTTTTCTTGACTATATTTCTTTGTTGCAAAGGAAGGTTAAATGAAGGAGGTGGAAAATGGTCATTGAGAAGTGACAATGATATAAGAAAGTGTCAATAAAACATTCATTAAAAAATAAAGAGGTGGATACCCTAATAAACAGACTAAGCTTACGTAAGGTGGAATATGTATAGTCAAAGAACCCTTTTAAATTGTGAGTACTTAAGGGTTACTGAAAATGACTAAAATGAAAATTAAAGGAGATACATTTCCTCCATCTCTCACCTCTACTAAATCTGATACCATCTTAGGAAAACAAAGTCAGAAGCACAGCAATAAGACAAGGTGGGGATGAAGGCAGGCTGGTCAGAGTTTGGAAGCCAAGGTACTTAGGCCAAACAAATTCTATTTTGAAGAACTAGCCAAATTTTTAAAGCTGAATTTTTTTTGGTATTCTTGTGTATCACTAGAGTAGATTATTATATAGTGTTTCCATAGATCATTTTAACCTTTAAATGGTTTAATTTTTTTCTTTAACCATAGGAACAGAACATAAGGTTAGCATCTAGCAACTTATGTCAGTTAAGCACAAAAGCCAAAATTGGGGCAAGTTTTGACTTGCTTGTTTGCAATTTCCCTTCAAGAATCTAGTGCCCTATGAGGAGTTAGCTTTTCAGTATGGTGTGCTCTCTGAATGGAAATATTCTCCAAAGTAATGACATCAAGATAAAACCAAGATAAAGAGCTGGCATCATTATGTTTGACAGAGCATATACAGTACTTATACTGAAATTGAAATGATCATAACTAACCTCATGGAAAAATGCAAACACTCAAAGGTTGTATGAAAAGATACATAAATCAAATTTGCCAAGTAATTCTAATGCAGTTTTTTGGACGTAAAATCCCTAGCAGAATACTCATCAACCACATTCTCATCTGAATGCTTGTTTGATGGCAAGAATGATGATGATTAAAGTATGAGACATTGGCAAAACTTCTTCATTTCTGCAAAAATGTGAAAACCAAACCTTTAGGCAAAAAGATTAAAAATAGGTTCTTTGGAGGAGGGTTCAGGGGGAGGGAAAGGATGAAACCATGTGTATAAATGAAACTAATAGGTTTTATCTAAACCATCTGTTGGTGTGGAGGCATTGAAATGTGAAGTCACGTAGGGAAGCCCTTAGAGACTTCTTCTGATAACTATACATTGAAAAGAAAATAAAAAAGGGGGAAAATATGGTATCTTTTTCTCCCTTCTCGTTTATTTGGGCATTAACAGAGTGATCATCAAAATACATGCATAAGCCAATTCACTTTCCTTCTGCCACATACACTTGGCTTGTGGGGCCGTTGCTTTGTGATTATAGTTGTTATGAGACTGCAAAACCAGAATCATTTCAGGAAGTTGTTAAGTGATGTGGAAAGTAGGATTTTTTCCTTTGTCACTGTTAGATTGTGATCTCCTTGAGAATAGGGACTATCTTTTATCTTTCTTCACATCCCCAGTACTTATCACAGTGTCTGAGACACGTTGTCCTTCAGTCACGTCCAACTCTTTGTGACAGCATTCTGGGTTTTTTTGGCAGAGATACTGGAGAGATTTGCCATTTCCTTCTCCAGCTCATTTTGCAGATGAGGAAACTGAGGCAAAAAGGAGTAAGTGACTTGCCCAGGGTAACACAGCTAGTAAGTGTCTGGGCCCTGATTTGAACTTAGAAAGATGAGTTTTCCTAGAGGCCCAGCACTCTGTCTACTGTGCCACCTAGCTGCCCCTGGGGGCTATACTCAGACTATGTCTATGACATAGTAGAAACTTAATAAATGCTTTTTGACACAAACAACATATGTATACCTCAAACCCTCAAACAACCTCTAGGAACCAATAGCTGCTGAATCCTGTCACTTTTGTTATGTTGGTCTCTTCAAACCATACCATGAAACCAGGTGTTAAAAAGTGGCCCAACTTAGCAACTAGGAAAAGGTTCCTTGTAAGTGTATATATTTTATAATATTATCCAGAAACTGCAGTTTCATTTAGACATGTCTTCCTTTCTGTTTATCTGAAACTCTTGACAAGACCAGATTTGAGTTTCTGTGGCTCCTCTTGATGAAGCAAGATACCCTACCATGCCCCAGAGGGAAGATTCTACAGAAGTTGTCATGGTTCAAGACTTGATCAGTGTTAGGGGTTCCTGCTGGACTTGGGGACAGAGAGGTGTTGATTACAATAATAAATCTGTTAGTGACTAGTTATTGCTGACCACCAATGTTGAACTCGGAATCAGAAAGACTTAGGTTCAAATTTGCCCTCTAACACTTAATAGCATTTTAACTGTGGGCAAGTCAGTTAACTTCGCTGAGACACGGGGACCTTCATTTATAGAAAAGGGAGATGATACCATTAGATGTTTTTAGATTTTAGATACTTTCTAGATTTTTTGTGAGAATCAAGTGAAACGTGTCAAAGTGCTTTGCAAACCTCAAAGCACTGTACAAATGCCACCTAGCATTATTATTATTTTTGCTGTTGTTGTGATTGTTATTATACAATAAGACCTGAGCATCCTTGCCCAGAGCTTTAGGCCTCCACAGGAACCTTGCCTCTGTTGGAATGTGATTGGGAACCTGACGTGGGCAGTATTTTGTCTCTGTCCTGGTTTATTGTTATCTTCTACTTTTGAATGGTAACAACAGAGCCCTTGATGAAATCTTTTGAATTCTTCATCTTATGCTTTCAGGAACCCTTTTTGTGACCTTGTAATATACACAATCCTGTCACCTCTCCACAACTCAATTTACTCATCTGAATAATCATAGAATCACAGGGTAATGGGTGATGACCAGCCCTCAGAGGGGTGCTATGGAAACTCAATAACATTTTTGAAGTGCTCCTTTGGCAGGAATTATAAACATACAACCGAGATTTCCTCTACTTTCTCTCTGATTCCACTATTAAGGGGGAAAAAAGATTGAGACTCTTTGGAGTAAAAGGTAAAACATATCCATTTACACTCTTGGTTTCAAAACAGAAAGAGAATGTAATCTGAACCTCGATATTAGGACTGCCCCTTGGCCTAGAGATAGGACTTATACTGGGTTTGCAAAGTAGCAGGGGAAGATATCCCGCTGACCAAACTAAGTTAGGCAGAGCTGTGGGAGTCCACAAAGACAACCTTCTCTGGACTGAAAAAAGACAATGTCTTTTCCTTGTCTCTGCCTCCTAATATCTGTAGTTTCCTTCAAAGCTCAGTTCAAGTGCCATTTTCTATCCTAGGCCTTCTCTCATCCCACCAGTTCCTAGAGACTTCTCCTTTCCCTGTTACCTTATATTTACTTTGCACATAGTTGGTCTCATTTATGAGTCAATGTTGTTTCTTTCTATATAAAATGTAAGCTCCTGGAGGGCAGAAACTGTCCTTTTTTTTTCTTTGTATCCCTAGAGGCCAGCACAGAGCATGGCACACACAGCATACAATTAATAAATGCTTATTGATTAAGAAAGTCTAATCCTGTTTATGACAGGGAAGATGTTGAGATTTATAGGCATATGACTAATTTTTACATGGACTATTTGACTTAGCTATCAACCTGACTAAGAAGTACCAGTAAGTAGGAAACTTGACAAGTGGGTGTACAGTGGACACCAGGCCAGAGTCTTGTTTGCTATTCCCAATAGTCTCTTTATTTTTCCAGTTGAATGGGGTTAATGAGGACAATTATCACCCCTCTTTATCCGTGGAATATGTTCTAGATTAAAGAAATAAAGCTCTCTTAGACCCTTAGCTGTGAGGTATTCTATCAGCATTGAGGAAGTGGTATGATAAACTTCAACACTTGTCTCTTGACTTGATTTGATCTTGCTTCAAAGACCTAACAATAGCCATGGACAATACTGGAGTCTTACAAATAATGGCATTTGGGTTATTTTGACTTTGCTTTTGTAACATTTTCAATGTCCATTCAGGAAATAAGAACCCTAAACTCATAGACCTCCTTTGGATGAATAATCGCATGCTATGGGTTGCCTATTAAGTTCATTGGCCTCATGGCCCAGTACCTACTAGCACTGTATGGATTAACAGATTGTAACTGTCATTTTGTTAAGATAGTTTGCATCTGTTCTGACAATTTATTTCAGCTTGATAATACTTGAAAAGTGGAGATTAATCCCAGAAAAAAAGCAGTCATATTGGAAAAGCCAATTTGACCTTAATGGCAACTCAGGATTCTTTAGAGGAATATGTTTAACTACACAAGAATGTTATCCTTTCCATTGCCTTTATTACTATGCTTTGATTTGAAACAATGTCTTATTCTGAAACAAAAATCTAATTGCACCCTCTTTTTAATGGACTTGAAACAACCACCCTGAAACGGAGCTTCCATTCTCAGTGAACCTGAGTTCTACCCTCTTTCTCCACTGGGTCTTCATTCCAAGGCATCTCTAGATAGAAACTCAGTTCACTTTATAAAGATGAATGGCCCACTCCTGTATTTGGGTCCAACTTTCAACTGTGTAGTCTTTATTCAACACTATGGCACACAAAGCATGTATATGGCCTGAGGAAATGAAACATTAATTTTGGACTTTGGACGACTCTCACATCTTTGATCACCATTTCTAACCGTTTTCAAAACCTTCTGCCAGCAACAGTTGCAAACTGTGGCTTCTTTGTCTCTGTGAGGTGACTAACAGAAATACCAATCTCTATATGTGGGACATGTTCACCTAACCACCTTCTGGCTTCCGGGATCTGTTATCAGCTAAGCCATCAACCATAAGCTGACATTTCAGTTTTCAGAACCCATTCTCCTCTCACCCCCTACACGCCCCAAAGAAAAGTGACAGGAGGAGAAAAAGACTCATTTGGCAATACTTTGCCATTGCTGTTTGGCCCGGAGAAAGACATTCAAAGTGGTATAAGATTGTTTAGTAACAGCTGGCAAGCACCAGGGTGTGAGCCTGATTTTCAGATATGACAGGCACTTACAGGAATGTTGCCAGATACAGCTGTTTAAAAGCCTTAATAAACAGCAAGTCAATACTAATCTTTGCCAAATTAATCTTTTCCCTGACAGCCCATCAGTGCAATTATGTTCAGTCTTATTGTAAACACACAATTGTCAAATGGTGATGCCCAAACCTTTAAAATACTGTAGTTTTGCATGTAGCCTTTCTTGAGCATTGAAGGCTTTTTTTTTCCTCCTTAGATTTGCTAGGTCTTTCCATTTTATTTTCTAGTCACTTTTTTTTGGCTGGCTTCTGATACCAGTGTGAATGAAATTTTGCTTTAAAATGTCTATGCTAGCAAGCTGTTAATAAAATGTGAAATAATGACAGTTGTAGGCTCCATGCTGGCTTACATTTGCTAGTAGGTTTCTTTAATTAGGCAGTAGCTATGACAGATGTTGAAATCTAACAAGTCATTGTTCTCAGTTGTCTCCAAGTCAGGAGAATAAGAACTTAATCTTACCTACAATTTAATTTGGCTTGGAATACTAGATGATGAAATGCTCGGCTGTGTAAGAGATGAGATGGCATATTTCATAGCATCTGTCCATGGAGCCACTGATTCTGTGCCCTTGAGGAGGTGCCATGCCTGCAAAGCTTCTCAGGATTCAGTGGTGCCAAGAAGCAACTTAATTCCTCTCCTTTAAGCAATGTTCCTGACTGAGAAATATTAGTACTTTTTTGGTGCTGAGAATTGAAAGTTGGTGTGGTGTACTTGATAATTAGCTTTTGAACTTGAGAGAGCTGAGTTCAAGTCACCCCTCTGACATATGCTGGCTATGTGGCTTTGAGTAAGACATTTAACTTCTTAGTGCCCTTCTCAATACTCTAAGACTAAGGGGGAAATGGTGCCAGCCTCCATTGGTAGAAGGGGTTTCTTTATCTAGGAGGTTCTTTTATACCTGTGAAATCACAGGTTCAGTCAGTCCATTGGTATGTCTAAGGGAGATAGGGGCCTCTCTATGTGAGCATCTCTAAAAACAAAACACTTTTTTTTCTTTCCTGGGATGCCTTAGGCCTGGTCTTTACTAGGGATGTCTTGCTGGACTGTGTTCCTTTATCACAGAGGACTCTAGTCTGTTCTTGACTCTTATAGCACTTTGTACTTCTCACAAGCATACCTTTTTTCTTGAATTTAATTATGGTTGCAGCTATTTGTATTCATGTAATATTTCTTCCTATTAGATTGTAAATTCTCTTAAGAGCAAGATTGGATTTGTTCATTTCTGCAGTCCTGTTGGTGTCTAGTACAGTGTGTCATGCACAGTAGCCTTGGTTGAATTGTATTTATTGCCTTTGACTTTTTTTTTTTGCCATAGGACTTTCTTGTTTGTCCCTTAAACTTTCTCTACAGCATCCAACACTTCTGCTTGTCTAAGACTTTTGTCTTTTCTGTCTTCCTTGATGTGAATCTTTTTGCTCTTGCCATCATTAGCAAAATTCCTGGCGTGTTCGATAATATAGCCTGAGGAAATAATGCATTAATTATTTTGAAATTTTTCTCTCTGTACTCCTTTCCTCTGGATTGGACCACTTACTTTCTCTGAAGTCCCTTCAAGCACTAACTAAATCCTACCATTCTGTGATGACCCCTACAGTTTTAGGCTTTAGGGCACAATGGCCTCATTTTTTCTTCAATCCACAATGACTACAAGCTAAGTACATAACCCTTCTTTTGGGAGCACCTTTCAAAACTAATAGAACAAGAAGACCTCTAGATATTCAACAGATTCTCTTGTAGTGAATCCATGGGAAAGTATGGATAAAGAGAGCACATGACACAAAAGCATGGTGGGAATGCTATTTCTCAAGGCCTACCCCCCTTATTCCCAATGCCACAACAAGGATGAAATCATGGATCCACCATAGAACCAAAGTGCTTTATTTGAAGTGTCTATAGCATTAAGAGGGCATTGTGTATGTCTCTCTGTAATTGGTTACTTTTCTTTGCAGAGTCTTGCAAATAGGTACTTAATAAACATTGAATAATAGAATGTTTACAGAAGCCTATCCAGCCACAGATATTTACTGAATTCCTACTTAAGCACAGGATATTGTGCTAGGCACGCAGCAATATAAGGAGACAAATATGCCATATTAGGAAGGTCTTGTGCTTAGCAAGGGATGCCAGAGGTAGTCATTCAGAGATAGTGTATCTCAATGAAAATGATAAATTGGGCATGTGGGGAAAGAGTTGTGTCCCTGGTTCCATCAATGTCTGGTTTTAAACCTTAACAAATAGCTTCATCCTGATGGGCTTTGCTTTTTTGACCCATATTTAAAAGGAGTACAAGAACGCTAGCTTAACGGAGAAGTTTTTTTTTTTTTTTGAGAAATGAGAAGGGGAATCAAAAGCCCATTATGACAAAGACCAGTATAGTGGCCATGACTGCAAAACAATTGCCAAACCTTGGCTGATGACCTATTGTTTCTATTAATATTGAACAACCTCAAATTGTACTGCAACAAATGAACAGGGTCAATCCCTTGCACATTTATTAGAGTGGATTTAGACCTGTATTGCAAAATATAACTGGCACCCTAAAAACATGAAGTCATAATAGGGGGAGTCATTTAAAAGGCAGTCAATTTAATGCAATGTGACATTTACAAATGGCTTAAAGTAATCCATCTTGTAAATAAAAAAAGTTATTAGCACATGCAGTTTCTCATTGCCTCCTTGGGAATTTCTTCCAGGATTCCATAGAACATTCAATAATTTTAACTTGAGATTTCTTCTAAAGTTGGAGTCAAACTGATTGTCTCTGTTACCCAGGAGTACCTTCCGAGGGGCTCAACAATGATTCCAGTGTATCTAGGGGAACAGGAATCTGGCCACTGATACATCAATTCTTAAATCTGCTTTGGAGATTTTCTTCTACTTCCCTATGAACTGTAGATCACTTTGGTCATGATTTCTTATTGACTGCTGATGCCTCATTAGACCACTCTCCATCTTTTTAATGTATCAAGATGAAAACAATCCCAGGGAATAACTTTTTGAATCATTATTTGACTATCTTTCCATTATTGACTCTGACATTTGTAGGAATATCAACATGCTCAGATTACCACTTCTACAGTCCCCTCCCCCTTTCCCCATCATTCCCCTTCCTTTTAATGGTCTGTCTTTTTGTCTATGCTTTTCAAATGTGCTGATGAAGTTCCATGTTCATGATCATGGCTGAATTTGACAGAGATATTTCTTTAGGACAATAACTGGGACCTTCACTTACACCTCTGTTTTGTCATTACCTCTCAGAATTATTACTCCACATGTAGTGAGTCATTTTATCCGAACCATTGGCTCTTTACTCTGTCCAGACATGATTCTAGAATGGTGAGCCCCATGTCTAAATATCGAAGACTCCTCCGAAAATGTATCACTTCCCTAGAGGGTCATCCTGATAAAGGCACCTTCTTTAAGTGTTTTGGATATGAGGATCTTGGGGAAAGGGGGGAGGAAGTCAGGGTAAGCATATTTCTTTTTCTGCCTGATCAATTCTGCCAAGATATCCTTTTGGAATTTCTCATCTGACTGGGGTTTTTCTTTCAGAGACCAATGGATAATCAAATAGAATCCGGTCACACATGATAAGTATTTTTATTTACGATGTATTTTCTTTTATTTACATTTATGTTTTTTACTGTATTTGGTATTGAATTTCAACACTGTTCCTACCCTGGTTGTACACCTGCTCTAGAAAGGACGTAAACAACATAGTACTTTCCTGTACAAACTGCCTGTCAAAGTCAAATCGGGTTGTTCTCACTCTAGTAATTACCTTCTCATTTTATAATTAATGCGACTGAAAATTTTTATCATAATATAATAAATAAAAGACATTAGGTAATTAGTAGTGCTGGTATATTTCTAAAATGCTAAACAGACAAACAATAAGCTGTGAACTCAATCACATGAGTTCTTATACAGTTTCAAGACAGGAAAATTAGAGCTCTCAGCTACAGTCATTTTAATAATCACATTGGATCTGCATTATTTATTAGTTATTACATGCTCAAGTGATTCAAGGTTGTACAATGCCTAAAATCATTCCAAAGCAAGCATACCTTTTGTCTTTTTAATTCTGACTGGATTACACAATGCATATATTTGTATTTAGTTAAATCGCTAAGTTTATTTCACACACTGCATGAAAGAGACATCAGCCATTCCCCTGATTACCAACTAGGCTAGCTTCCTGGATACAATCCTCCATAAGGGTCTGGTTTGCTAGTGGTCTTTGATCTACAAGCCGTACATATGTCCAGCTAGATTCTCATAGCCCTCTGTTCTTCTGCAGGTCTCTTGCACCCATGTAATTCCTCTGACAAGCACAGGACTTCTGGAGGGAGAAGAGAAATGTAGTGGCCACAAAGGACAACAAGAATCTCATTTTTTATGATTGATTTTTGCTTCTGAGTTTCTTTTTCTTTCTCCCTGCTGCCTTGGTCACTCACCTTTCATTTTTGGAGGAATTTTAGATGGCTGTGTTTCCCTTAACTCCCTTCTTTCCACACCCTTTCCCCCACCCCCACCCTGACCCTAATTCATTCATTCTCATAAACTTTCTGAATGTCCATTAAATGTAACTGGAGGAGGCATTTTGGTCAGTTCAGGCTGATTTTCTCTATTTTGCTCTTCTTTTACTTTAAAGTTTTTTTTTATTAACTAAAACTGGACTGAGAACCAAGAAGCAACTCTTTTTAGATGAAGGACCCTTTTGTTTGTTTAGTCTTGTGGTTCATGTGTCTTTTAGGATAGTTCCCTGTTTCGTTGGATCAAGAAGGGAAGTTCTTAAATAGGATCGTTTTGCTTTTGCATCAACCAAAGAAATGCAGAAATAAGGATTGGTTACTTTCATTTGCTGCTAAATGAAAAGCAGGTTTGGCTTTATTCATGTCACTGTAAAAACTAAATAATAAAGTATTCACACCAGGTGTGAATATTTTTTTGCCAGCAAAAGTTAAAACATCAAAGAAACCTCTTTAAAATGCTAACAAATTTACTTACAAACACCTATATTTATTATTTCATAAATAGGCGCAACAGGTTCCATAAAAAAAGATTAAATACAGACACAGTATGAAGAAACAATAATACAGAGCCATATGTAAAGGTTATAATTTAGCTGTTTCCAATCTGTTTCTGCATCTAATAAAATACCAGGTAAGCATTTGGCAGTTTTATACATAAAAGGACTTAAATGACATTTACTAACCATTACACAAAAAGTGATACAAAAAAGCAATTTTTTTTCTGCAGTACAAAATAAATGTGTTTGCGCTTCCCCCAAAATGTTTTTTTTTGTCTGATCAATGAGACAAAGCCAATTGGTTTTTAAATTAAAATCATTTGGGAATATTTTTTCTCAAATATTTTGAAAATATAGAACTATTAGTCAGTTGTTTTTTTTAAAAATGAAGTAAAAATATGAATGTTTGCCAATTTAACCCCTATTGTGAAATCAATAAACTGGAATGAGCCAGTTTCCAATTACAATTTAGCTACAAAAACATTCACATTTTATACTCTAGGAGAGTGTAACATAGATGCTATTTACAAACTTGCTATGACTGCTACATCAAGCCATTTAAAAAGTCTTTAGTAGTTTCATATAAACACCCATTATGAAAACCAATGGAAAATCCAGGACTTTAATCCGAGACATCTACAGTTGCTAAGGCAGTTACTATAGCGAAGCACTTCACAACAAAAAACCAACATAAAATCTGAATGGTCCAAGTTTCCCTCAGGGAAGAAGAAAAACAATGTCCGTAAAGGATTTAGGGAATGGGGGTGGGGGGGAGAGAAACAATAAAGAAAGAAGCATGACTATTTTTTTTTCCCAGGGTGGGTGACCCACAAGCTCAAATAGTCCTAAGTGCTTAGCAACTTATATTTTCTAATAAATTGCAGAACTGCCTTGACTGCACAAAGCAATCCATGGTGAAAAGACTTCCCTGCATTCCTTCTTGGAAAGAAGAGGCGATCTGATTTTCAGGTAAGGTACAGCGCTTTGTCCCTCTGCATGCTCCTGCATGGGGAGAAAACAAACATACATACAGAGGTGGTTATGCTGGCCACACACCTTTGGGTGGTCAATAGAGGGAAGAAATTCTTTTCACTCTCTCTCCCCCTCCCCCCTTTTGCTTTCCCTTAGAACTGTGCCTGGTACACAGTTAGTACCTAATCAGTGCTTGTTAATGGACTGATTCCACTGTTGTTCCAGAGAATGGCCTCATTGCTAGCATGAAAAATGGAGGTGAGTAGAGGTACTACTGTGAAGTTACCTAAAAGGTGTGGCTTACTGGAAGAAGCCAGAAGCCTGCTTCATAATTCCTGGAGCATCATTTTGCGGGGCTGACCAAACGCAAAGAGCTCTTCTGGATGAACTTCTTTTGTAAATATCAGAAAAAGAGACAAAGGTGTGGCCTGTCATCTTCTTTTCGCCTCTCATAAAAACAAGGGACTCTACTTACGTGCCAAATGTAGTTTAAAATAAAGGAGGCATTCCCTGGCTGCTTACCCATTACTGCAGTAGTCATTATTCCAGTCCACAGTCTGTGCTGGAGGATTTCTGCAGCCTGAACGTACGTACTCCATTGCTTGGGTTACAACCTGTGCAGCTGTAGATGTGGGATTGATAATAGTCTGATAATCAGGTTGAAGAGTAAACCCCTGAAAAAGAAATCAGGTTTTTAGAATCGACACTTGCTCATTAACTATCCATTTACCGCAAGCAAATTGGAGTTAGACTTGGAGGAAGGTTTGAATTGTCTCAAACCACTACTCACTATGTCACCTTGGGCAAGTCACTTAACCTCTTAGCCTCAGTTTCCTCCTCAGTGAAATATGTATAATAACTATAGCAAAAGGATCAGGTAACGCTATGCACATAAGGTGATTTGCAAAGAGTAGAACGTTATTTAAATGTCAGTCATTACAATATAGACTCAGACAACTTAATACAAAGAAGTAAAATGCCAAGTCCCATGGACCTAATTCTTTGTTGTTGTTCAGTCATTTCAGTTTCAGTCTCGTCCAACGCTTCATGACCCCATTTGGATTTTCTTGGCAAAGATAATGGAGTGGTTTGTCATTTCCTTCTCCAGCTCATTTTACAGATGAGGAAACTGGGGCAAACAGGATTAAGTGACTTGTCCAGGGCCACACAGCTAGTAAGTGTCTGGGGTCAGATTTGAACTGAGGAAGATGAGTCTTCCTGATTGGAAAATTGATGCTCCATCCACTGTGCCACCTTGATTTGAAAGCCTGTTAGTTCACATGTAGTTATACTTTAGAGCATAAAGTTGTTAAACTAAGGAAAATTTTAAGCTAGAGAGATGATAACTGAATCCAAACACGGGTGGCGAGGAGGGGAATAGCTTCTACAACCCTCAGAGTTTACTTTTTCCTTCATTAAACCTAAGGATACCCCAGTAGTTAATTCCCAGAATATGCAACAGAATCTTTTTTTGAAGGATGCAGGCAGCAGGTGGCTGAGTGTTTTATTAGACTACACCTATTCACACATTGTTCTCAAAACCCTTTTTTTTCATTCAATCACAGAGACCATCTGCTTCTTCTGTTATTTGTACTTCTTTCTCAACTAAACAAAAATTCAACCAAAGCTTTTGAGCAGTTGTTGGACTAATGCAGAGAGAAGGACTCATAACAACTTGCCGCTGGAAAGCAGAGAAAGAGAAAGTGTAAGGTAGAGCAAATATTTTTTAATTGAAAAGCGTATTAGCTGGGACACAACAATCAGATTTCAGGAAGATTCTTTCAGTATAATAGTATGGTGAAGGGTTCACTTTCAATACTAGGAGTCATTAGGAATTCAAGGACAGAATCTCGGAAATATGTAGATGGATCAAGTAAACAGAAATCATGCAAAGAATTATTTTCAGCTTATCTAGTGAATTCAAGAATAATCCAACCAAGCTTTGTTGGAAATACCCAAAATAAAACACTTAGTTAATATATCATGGCTGTCTTTTTCTACTACAAATCTCACCTATGTATCTCATCCTAGAAAAATTCAGAGACTTGAGGGAAATGGAAGGGAAAGGGAATAAGCATTTATATAACACATATTATTTGCCAGGCATTATTTAAATGTCAATCATTACAATAAACACACAGACAATTTAGTACAAAGAAGGAAAATACCATGTCCCATTCACTAATTCTTTGTTGTTGTTCAGTCATTTCAGTTGTGTTTGACTCTTTGTAACCCCATTGGGGGTGTTCTTGGCAAAGATACTGGAGTGATTTGCCATTTCCATCTCCAGCTCATTTTATAGATGAGGAACTGAGGCAAACAGGGTTAAGTGACTTGTCCAGGGTCTCACAGCAAGTGTCTGAGACCAGGTTAAGATCATTTGATCTTAAAAAAATTGATTTGCCATTTATTTACTTATTGGTTATGTTTTGGATGATACAATATTATAGAAGATTCTGAAATGTCTGACAGTACTAGAATTCATTTTAAACACGTTTATTTCCTTGGTCTTTTATTCATTTTTTGAAAACTTGATATAAATGCCTGGGGCTCACTGATATGAAATACCACCCTGTATAAATGGACATTGATTATCACCATCATAATTATTGTCCTTTCTATTATACCATATAATGCCAGTCACTTAAATTCTCAGTGCCCAGGCAACTCTCTAAGACAAAAAGGCGATGAATTGCCAATCTGAATAGGTGGGAGTCTCTCATTAAAGAAATCACAGGTACCTTCTCTATCTCTATGCTAGAACTGGAGGGCGCATTAGAGATTACATAGCCCCACATCCTCCTTTTACAGATGGGAAAACTGAGGACAAAAGGAAGAAGGTAATTTATCTGAAGTAAAAAGACATCATCACCTTCTTTTTCAATTTAATTGCAAAATCAAATGATGGGAATAATGTGCGCAATAGGTGTGCATATCCTCACTAAAGATGCAACTATTTAGCAGCATAGATTTAGAGCTGAAAGGGACTTCAAAGGCCTATTAGTCCAATTCCATCATAGTATGTATGGAGAAACTAGGGTCAGACAGTTTAAGTGACTTGCCCAAGGTCAAAAGAAGCAAATAACAGAACTGAGATTTGTACCCAGGTTCCTTGACTCAGTAAGGAGCTAGGTGGTACAGTGTATAGAGTGCTGGACCTGGAGTCAGGAAGACCTGAATTCAAATTTGACCCTAGGCAAGTCACTTAACCTCTGTTTGCCTCAGTTTCCTCAACTGTAAAATGAGAATACCTACCTTGTAGGGTTGTTGTAAGGATCAAATGAGATAAAGAGCTTACCACAGTACCTGGCACATAGTAGCCACTTAATAAATGCTTATTCCCCTGTGCTTCTCCCTGAATCTGAAACCAAAGCTCATTTGATGTAAAAACAATCAAAAGAAAAAAAATAAACAATTCAGCTAAACAGGTTATTTGGATTCATGTAGACTAAATAATGCCTATTTGATTAAATCCCTAACAACTAGTTTGTGTCTCTTACTAAAGAGCTACAGATGACTTTTTTTGAGGGGGCAGAGCTAGTGGTGGTGGGGTTTGTGTGGTAGAGGAGTTGATGAGTTCTATCTTTATTTTTCTTCTGTTTATGGCACCCCCATCTTCTTAATCACTAAATCTCGTCACTTTGGAGTCACCTTTGGCTCTTCTCTGTCATCTACCACCTAGGAACAGTTGTCAAATCCTGTTTATTATACCTTGACAATATCGTTGTTGTTGCTGAGTTGTTTCAGTCGTGTCCAGCTCTTCATGACCCCATTTGGGGTTTTCTTGGCAATGATACTAGAGTGGCTTGCCATTTATTCTCCAGATCATTTTATAGATGAGGAACTGAGGCAAACGGGGGTAAGTCATTTGCCTGGGATCACACAGTTAGTAAGTATCTGAGGCCAGATTTGAACTAAGGAAGATGAGTCTTGCTGACTCCCTGGCATGCTAGCCACTGTGCCACCTAGCTGCCAATGTTACCAATATGCCAATACCTTGGCAATATATCTTTCATCTATCCCATTCTTTCCACTGTCTCAGTGTAACCACCCTAGTTCAGGCTCTAAGCATCTGTAAACAAATTCCACATACATTTATTAAGTACCTATTAGGTGCAAGGAATGGTGCTAAAAGCTAGTGATACATAGACAAGGACAGGGTAGAGAGTTAGACTTTGAGAGTTTACAATCTACTAGGGGGAATAAGACATCACCTTTTAGGGGAGAGGAGATTGGCATAGCTGAGAGATTAAATCACTAGCCAAGGTCATATAGTTCATGCAGGTCAGAGGTAAGACTTGAACCTGGGTTTCCCTGATTCCAAGCTTATCTTGCACACCATGCTGCTATAAGATGTTATATAGATAGGTATACTGCAATACAACGTAGAGCGTGATGGGGTAACGGAGAAATCTTTTGGGAAATGGTGTCCAAGATGGACTTCCTATCACCAGGCTGTCTCCTTTTTGATTCATCCCAAGGAGAAAGCAGGGTGAAAATGAGGGATAGATGGGTTTAGTCATAATATAGAGTATATGAGATAAATCTAAAATGGTAGATTGGCATCAGACTGGGGCTCTAATTGATCTTTTACATTGCTGGTGTGTAATCTTCCTAATGCAGTGCTCTGATGTCATTCCTCTTATCATTCCTCCACTCAAAAACCTTGACTGACTCCTCATTGCTTACTGAGTAAAGCATTAACTTCAGGTCCCAAGAGTCAAGGTCTCAATAATCTGGGTGCTCTCTCTTTCTAGACTTATCTCATCCTACTCCCTTTCACATGCTCCACATTCTTGCCACTCTGGACTATTCTAAACCCCTCATTTTCATCCTTCCCTCTCCTGTTTTCCTGCTTTTGTTCATATGCTTTTTTTCCTCCCTTATGCCTGGGATGATCTCTACTTCTTTCCCTATCTCCTTCTTTTGAAGTCTCTCCATTCCTTTAAGGTCTTACTTGAGAGACTGACAGCTCCTGACCTCCTTTTGTCACCCCCCCTCTGCCTCCTTTAAATTTCTTATAGTTCTTTCCCCAGGATCTGAATTTCAAACTTATTACACCCTCTCTTTTATCATAAGTTATTTATGTACATATTGGCCACCTTCCCCACAATAGATTATAAACTCCTTGTAGGCAGGGTCTATGTCATATGTATTTTTATACCCCCAGAAGCAAGTACAAAGCCTTGCACATATTATGCGCTCAATGGTTATTTTTAAAAATTGAGTTGAATTGAATTCCAACCTATCCTTTCCAATCCAAATCTTTCTCTCAGCATCCACATGACTCTTTGATGCAAAGAATTTTAATCATTTTCCAAGAGCAGGCATGTATTTAATTATAGTCTTGCCTGGCACATAGTAAGTACTTAATATATGCTGGTTGATTGATGGATTGATTATTCTTACTTTTATCATTAATTACCTTGTTGTACAACTTCTGCTATGGCCTTTCACAGTCTTAGACACACAGTGCTAGTGCAGTGCTAGACACATAGGAGGGAGTAAGCTCTTAAAAGTGAAATGAGGTAATAGGCTCAATGGCCTCATTTTGTACTTTTAGTCAGCACCCATCAAAGAAACATGAGTGTGAATTCTTACCAAGAACTATTTGAACTCTGGTGGAAGAGATGTAGGAAATGAATATGATGGATCAATGTGAACAGGGCACCCCTTTTATATAAAGGAAACACACTATACAATAATAAAATATTCTAAAACATTATGATAAAAATGTATCAATTCAGCAAAATGTATGGAACCAAGTAAAATTAAAAAAAACCCTACTGCCTTTTCTACAATAAGGAAGAAAACAATCTGGGGAATAGATCATCAGGAAAACATCATTTCCATTTAATCTACTCTAAGGTTAGATAAATTAGTGCCTAGTTTTGCAAGGTCAAAAACAGAAACTGTGTACAAAATGAAAACATTTAAGATCTCAGTACTACAATGTCTAAATTTTAGAAGGTTACTAATGAGATTAAAAGTGAAGGTCAAAGAGAGAAGAGCAGAACCATGATGCAAATGAACATTCTTCCAACTTCTTCCCAGTCAAAATGGAATCTATTTCTGATGCTGAAAATGAAGAGATAGCTACAAGGATTAAACTTGTGGGCTCATTTGAGGGGCATTATTTATCTAATTCTGTAACAAACTCTGATGATCAAAAATTAAAAAAAAAAGGAATGCTGAGAGGTCTAATTAAACAATGCTGAATGTTTTGCATTGTAATGCTCAAGAGAAAAACTGCCAACTGTTTTGCAACATGCCTAGAATTTTAAATTTCATTTTGTGGTGCCAGATTGAAATAAAAATAGGGAACTTGATAAAGATTAATTTGATGTCAGAAGGGACATTTGCTCTTTAATTAGATTTCTGTAGCCCTAGCAGTTTCCTTGTGCCACTATTGCAAGTCCTAAAAAGCCTGCAGCACAACTAAGCAGTGATACTCATCCCCACACTTTACGGGGAACTAATTTCATTTCCTGCCTGTCTGGAGAGGTATTTTCAACAGGCATCAATGTTTTTGTCTTCACAACTGATTTATTCATCAATCTCAATGTGATTTTTTTTAAACCTTTAAATTACATCCAAATCCTAAAGCATCTGTTTATTACACAAGGAAATTGAAAATCTGTCTGTATGATATCATACAAAGATTTTTCCTTAAGGTTATAAAGGAAGTTGACAGATATTAATGATTTTTTTCTCTTGACCTCATTCAACAATATAGTGGAGCAGGAAAAAGGGAAGAATTCTGGACAAATAAACTAGGTCCATCGGTTTTCTGTGTAAAATATATACTAGAAAAAATGAGACTATTACTCCTGGTGGACTATGCAATCATTCTGTAGTATACATTTATTTTCTAAAGTAAAAGAAAATAACCAAAGGAATACTGAAATATGAGATTATTTTAAAAATACTATAGATATTAACTTTTTTTTGTTTAAATATATGAACATGCCTAGTATCCTTGGGTAGAAAGTGGTTTCATAAGAAGAATAGTTTGGATTCTAAAAATATTGTTATGACATTAGCAGATAAAGTGCCACCAAAAGTATAAATGAATGCTTGACATATTGGAAAATGCTTGGATCTTAGTCTCATAAACCTGGATAGGCTAGGATGGCAGCTAATCTACCTTCCCACCCCCTACCCCCACTTTCAGGCAAGATTATGCTCAAACTACCTCCTAAAGGGATGTCTATGCCATTTGAAAAACAATATCAATTTGATTCAAGTGGAATTTATTCAGCACCTACCATGTGAAAATGAGGGAAATCAGAGACTCATCTTCCTGAGTTCAAATCTGGCCTCAGATACTTAGAGCTGTGTGATCCTAAGCAAGTCACTTAACCCTCTTTGCCTTGGTTTCTCATCTGTCAAATGAGCTGGAGAAGGAAATAACAAACTACTCCAATACCTCTGTCAAGAAAACCCCAAATGGGGTCACAAAGAGTTGGAATGACTAAAATGACTGAACAACAACAACAACAATAACAACAACAACAACAAAGCTGAAAGTCCTATGAATTGGGAGGGAGGATGGAGATAAGAGAGAGGGAGAGGATCCAATACTTGATGGTATATGTAAGCATAAATAAGAGTAACCCCTGTTCATTTAAAAGTGAATATAATTTAAGTATGTTTTGTCTGTATTTTCTTTTTCAGAGAACCAGATGTTAAACAATTACTAGCACATCCCTGGACATAATCCATCAAAGTCAATTGCACCTCATTTTGTTGCTTGAAGCACCGGAAAGTTAAGTGACTTGGCTAGGTTCACAAAAGCTAACAATAAGAATCAAAGGTTGTACTTGGACCCTGTCTCTGACTAGTTCTATATCTACTACACCATACCTGCCTTCTTTATTTATGCTTAAATATCTCAAATCTAGTGGCTCCCTGGTGATAGGCTTGGAACCAATCTAGATAGGTATGTTCTGGGTTCAGAAAAAGAAAACAGACTAACTTTGAGAAAGATTGGTTATTTCCCTATGCTGAATAGTAGAGAAGTTGACTTTGTGGGTCATCAACATGGCCTGCAAGGACCATGTTTCCCTTTCTGATAAGGCAATAGACTAATAACTTGTATTTCCAGACTTATTAATATATAGTAATTATGCTGGTAATGGTGATCCTGAAGCACTACAAGGTAATAATCATTATAACTCCAGGAAAGAGAATGCTCCTCTCAGGTCATGCCCATCAAAAGACACCCTTTTCAGGTTAAGCTCATCATCTCTAATCTCATCACTATGGGTTAATTCAAGCTTGCCTGACACCACCTCCCTCAGTCTCCTCTCCCCTCTGTTTGGAGGGCAGGAGGGTAGAGTACCAATCTTCTCCCAATTACTTCCTTTGTGGAGGGCAGAAACTGGACTTTTGGGCCAACTCCACTCTGCATTTGCTGCTCTGCTTTGTTCCGACTCCACGGAGCAAGATGGCTCCATGTTGGGTACTCCTTGGTATATCCCTCCAACTCTGCTTTCTTTTCTCCTGTTGTGTGTTATCTCCCCACATTACGTAATAAACTCTTTGAGGGCAGGAACTACCTTTCTTTTTATTGATCATATCCCCAATGCTTAGCACAGTGCTTGCACATAGTAGGTACTTAATAAATGCTTGTTGTTTTGACTTATTGTATTGTAATAGTTTAAGACCTGGCAATCCATGGATGAACTAACTCCCAATTAACCATGATATTGAATTAGCTAGAATTCCCTCCACCATAACAAGCAGATAATTTATTATATGTACCACAGCTTTCAAGTAATCACTGTTTCACTTATCATTAAAGAGTAAAGATGTATTGTTTATAACAGGCAAAGAATAAATATGACCCTGAAGATAAACTCTCATAAATGGATAAAACACAGGTGTGAAAAGAATTTTTCCTTATTTCCTTATTTCTCTTCTCTAATGGAGTAACTGATTTGGTGGAAGTGGTCAAGAAAAAGGGGTTGATGATTATTACTGTTCTTGGCTCAAGGAACATGGTAGACTTGAGAAAAAAGATCATTCTTCTCAACTAATTGGATCTCAAAACTGAGCCAGATCTCCCAGGCCTGGAAATTATCTAATTGACAATAAGCAGCCAGTAATCTATAATAATGTTAGTCTTAACAGCAAATTCTTGACTGAATATGATTGCTTTTCCTGTCTGCTACAATATAAATTACATGGGGCTTAGATTTCTAGCTCTGTAGGATCTAAAATCTGAATATTTTAGTTGTAGCTCTAATGACCAATATATTATTTGGGTTGAAAAATAAGGCTTAATTTAATGGCTGCACAAACTTATCTTAACTTGTTTGGGCAATGGTTTTAGGATCTCTCAGTATTCTGAAATTCTTGTTCAGCAAGGAGGTTGCCCCAGTAATGCCTTCACCAAAGGAAACATGAGCTTGATTATGTCACCTAACATTAACTGGGTTCAACAAGGATATCAATTAAAGGCATTTTCTCATGTTCCCAAGAATCCAAGGGCATTAGATAATTGGTCTGGCATGTTTGCTCCTCAGCGATGCTCCATTGGTCCATGTTGATCACTGCTGGACACTGCCAGGGGCAACAACACTCAGGCACGTGGTTGTGACACTTTTCTGCTTTCAGATTCTAGCTTCATTTGGAGTCAGTAGATGAGGTGCTCTTACTTCCTCACAATAGGATGAGTAGGTTCTGTCCTGGCTATTTTGGTTTAAAGCTGTAAAGCTTTCCTTGCTACAGATCTTTTAGAATAGGAGTTATTAAACTACAGTCCACAGACCAGGGAGTCCTGAAGTCCTTGAATTTAGATGGGGAAAAATACATATTTATTTCAGTGAAATTAGTTTCCTTTGTTATCTTAAGTAATTTATTTCATGTATTTAAAAAACATTATTCTGAAAAGGGGTCCATTATTCACACACAAAAAAGAGTTAAGAACCCTTGCTTTAGAATAAAGGGCAGAAACTCTAACACACTCCTGAGTCCTACACAAGCTCTCTGTCTGTCTGTCTGAATGTCTATTTCTTCTCAGACCAAGGCCTAAAATAGGTTTTGCTCAATAGAAGGAGACTCTTTGCCTCAAGCACCAAGCTCTTTTCAAAACAGTCAGTTAATTAGTGCCCTCAGCCTTAATTCTATATATTAAACTGTACTTCCTGATCAATAAGGCTTTAGTCCACATCAGACTTCTCTCATTAGCTTATGGCCAGAAAGTCTATATGACTACCCATCTAATTTCCAGTAGCTAAACTACAACAAGTCATCATTCAGGTAAAGGCTACTCTTCCAGTAGACTATCCAGATCCCTGAGGTCCTCCAGGTTCCCAATTCCCAAACCCAAATGAATGGGGGAGGGGGAAGGAAAGAAATGGAATAAAACTAAGGGGCAAAGATAGGATCTTCCTCTGCCTAGCCAGGACTTCACCTTTATTAAGTATATAATGACTCACAAAAATTTTCCAGGCTTTGAGCTCACTCATCCATATTATTAAATGATAAGACTTTTCTACCTAAATCAGAGATAGTCTGTGAACTTATCTTTTTTCCTTTTTTTTTTTTGGATAACTGTTTCACTATAATTGGTTTCCTTCATGATCCTATGTATTTTATTTTATGCATTTAAAAACATTATCCCAAGAAGGGGTTAATTGGCTTTACCAGATTACAAAAGGAGTGCACAACACCAAAAAGGTTAAGATTTCCTAACTTAGATAGTAGCTTGAGGATCTTTAGCATCTTTTGAAAACAAGAATTGCTAATCCCAGAAAAACAAACAAAGCATGTGGCATGAAGCTGGGAGAGAAGTGTACAACAAAATAGATTCTGTGGGAAGGAACCCATGCTTTTGAGAAGAAACAGCATCAAGAATTCTTGTGACTTTATGATGTACCACACGCTCATCACTCTACTTTTCCAAAGAGCGGAACTATATTTATTGAATACTAACACTTCTCCCTTTCTGCATCTGCACTTTCTACTATTCAGCCTTCCTTTTACTTCTTTCATACTTTTTAAAGCTTCTGTTACATTGACATGCCGTAAAAGTACAATAAACCTATTCTGCAGAACAGAAAAAAAAGATAAAAGTCCTTCCCCACTTATCATAATAAGTAATCTTGTTCTGTGGTTAACAAAAGAGGCTAGAGTCAAGAGTTAGCAAAATAATACTTACTTGTTGCATTGTGGGTGAATGTAAGGCAGACTGGACCTGCATTGGTAGTTGGTTTCCAATTGACTGCTGCATTGTGATTGGCTGGTGTTGCTGTATATTGAGATGCTGGTGAAGAGGTGGGCTGATCTGAAGGGGAGGAGGAGGAGACACCGCCATGTTGGCTATAGAGACAGTCACTGGCATTTGGTTATTAGGTTTCGGTGCTATGTTCCTGGGGAGACTAGGGTGCATGGCAGTTACATGAGGATTCATTCCCGGCTGTTGGTGATAGTGGGAACTTAAGTAGAGGGCTGAATGAGCTTGGGTGGGCCCATGGAACACCGACTGTTTAGAATTAATCAGCTGAGGAGGCTGGGATGTTTTAACATCAACAGGTTCATTGTAACTCTGTGGAGAAAACAGACAAAAATAGCACTTTAAGATGGGTAAGCACACAGGCTAATTTCTATATTCAAGAGTACTTGTTCTTATATTCATGAATGATACCTTTTAGCATCCTTGCACACTGTAGACACTTAATAATGCTTATTGGATTGGAGTACATTCTGGGCTCCCTGACTCAGTAAGAAAATATCTTCATGTAACCTTACCAATAGGGTATTAGTCAAATAATAGTCTCTGTACACTTGATCTTGTTTTATTTTATATGGTACTTTACAGTTTACAATGTACTATCCTCACATCAACACTGTGAGTTAGGTAGCACAAATATCTTCATCTTCCAGATGAAGAAATTGAGGTTCAGAAAGGGATTTGCCTGAGGTTATGTGGCTGGTCCAACTACAGAACAAACTGTCTTAACTTAGTGTCTCCTTACCCTGGCCCACTGTTCTATCTTGCCTTTCTTTTTCCAGCTGTCATATTACCTCTAAAATAATACAGTCTAGATTTTCCCCTCTTTAAATTCTAATATTTAAGTTGCTGACTTTCCAGGTTATTTGAAAATAAGAGAGTATCACTATTGTTCTACCGGAATCAGAGTTGTAGTGTACTTTATGAAGGCTCATCTTTGAGCTTCTCTTATAGATTACATTTTTTTTGCCTTTTTTTTTTTTTTTAGTGAGGAAATCGGGGTTAAGTGACTTGCCCAGAGTCACACAGCTAGTACGTGTCAAGTGTCAGAGGCCAGATTTGAGCTCAGGTCCTTCTGACTTCAAAGCCAGAGCTCTATCCACTGAGTCACCTAGCTGCCCCCGGATTACATTTTTGTTACTTATTTTTATTCCCAGTGGGACCAAGAAAATTGACCACAACAACTGCAATGAGAGAACGGGAATTGTTGGAAATGGGTTTTGAGGAACAGACTGCTGAAATAAATTACCTAAATTGCAAAGAACAACATTAACATATCTTTAAAGTAACTCACTGCAGAGCTCATTTTGATTTCTTTAAGTAGTTAGTGATGAATTGTTCTTCATAATGATTTGGATAAAAATAACCTCTTTCCTAATTTTGAGACTCCATCATAAATTACTGTAATTTTGCCTTAAAAATTTTCCACTCAGTCATATACTAATTTCCTAATGATCTTTTAATTGACTTATAAACTAAATTCATTCCACTGAAAGCCAGAAAATTGTTCAGAATTAGATTGTAGGCATTTTTCTTTGGTGTAGTGGATAAAGGGGAGGCCTTGAAATCAGGAAGACGTGGGTTCAAGTCCTCGTTCAGTTATGTGGCCCTAGGTAAGTCATTTAATTTCAAAGTGCCCCAGACAACTCTTTAGGACTATAAATTATAGATGAGTTCTCAAATGAATTATGAACAAAGGTGGGAGGAGTTTGTATCTCAGAATTTCCTTATCATAATGTAAGGACAATTCTGGACTAGGGAGGAAAAACAAACAAGAATTACCCATACTCATGAACCTACCTACTAATTTTGCAGGGGGAGGAGGGGTTAACAAAATAACTGGTGAAAGGTGAAACCAGCTGGAGAAAAATGCTAAAAATGAACCCTTGGAGAAAGAAGCCATTTTGTCAAAACAAGGCCTTGAAGATTCATGTGTGCCCTCATAATGTGACCTCCAAGTCACATTTATTCAGTTTACAACTCAAAATAAGTTTGTTGTTGCTTTCAGCACTGCTGGCTGAGCTGAGCCTGGAAAGGTCTATTGGCTTCTTCCTGATCTATGCACCACCGCCACCAACCAGCCAATACTCACATTTACAAAAACTGCTTTATCATGCATGATGATATAGGACTGTTAAAAACAAACAAACAAACAAACAAACAAACAAGCTACAACCCTGGTAGCAATTTAAAAAAAGTTCTGGCCAATAAAGTGAGAAAATTCAATGGACATAACAATAACAATAAAGCTGCATATGTATGTTGACTTGAAGAAAACTACAAACTATATACTAACGCACATACTAGGCCTGGAATCAGGAAGATTTGAGGTCAAATTTGACCTCAAACACTTACTAGCTATGTGACCCTGGGCAAGTTACTTAACCTTTGTGGGCCTAGTTTCCAAAACTATAAAATGGGAATAATAATAGGACCTACCTTGCAGGGTTGTTGAGAGGATCAAATGAGATAATATTTGTAAAGTATTTTATTAGTACAGTGCCTGGCACTGTACTAGAAGTTGATATGAAAGACTTGTATCTGAACTTTTAGAAAAAAAACCAGACACATGTTTTATTTGATTGAAACATGGGGATCTGCTAGACTCAGTAATACTTCATACAGAGTACATACTAATGAACACTAAAAATTTCCACCTCTTATATGAATTTTCTAATTGTGACATATTTCTATGTGTCCCATCAATGCTGAAAAAACCTCCTTAAATAAAGACAAATATTTTAAGGCACCACCTGAATTATGAATATAAAAGATAAAATTTCTTTTTCATGCAAGGACAGTGGGATCAGAGTAATTTCATGATATAATTTCTAATCAGGTCTTTCTCTAAATGTTTTTGAATTTTTCACTTTCATATTTTCTTTATTAGCAGAAGATTTAAAACTATATCCTCATTTACATGTGTTTGATCAGCCTTTTCTAACATATAATAACTAGCATTTATATAATAATAACTAGAATTTACCACTAGCGCACACACACACACACACACACACACACACACACACACACGCACATTAGTGCTTTAAGGTTTATAAAATGTTTAATAAATAATATCTCATTTTATCCTCACAACAGCTCTGGCAAATAGGTGCTGTTTTTATTATCCCCATTTTATGGATGATGAAACTGAAGCAAACAAAGGTCAAATGACTTGACCAGGGTCACATAGTTAGTAAGTATCTGAAGCTAAATTTGAACTTGAGTCATCCTGACTCCAGGCCTGGCACTCTATCCACTCTGCCACCTATAGGTGTTTGTTAACTAACTATTGAATTCAATTTCACATAAGGAAGAGGGGATTACACAATGTTAATAATGAGTTAAAAGGAGGTTCAATTTTTCAACTGAACTTTAATTTATATAATGCTTTCCAATTGTTTTTTACTCTAAGTAGGAGAGACAGTTGCGTTCTTTCTATGATCGATACATATGGGGTGAATGCAATTGAAAATGTTTCCTTTATGCTTCTCTATAGTATAATCACCTAGGTGCCTTTTGCCAGTTAACAAAATATAATGTGTGTGTGTGTGTGTGTGTGTGTGTGTGTGTGTGTGTGTGTATGAAATAAGCTTTTATATTGTGCCTTCTATGTGACAGGCACTTTGTTAAATGTTCCTTACAAATATTTCATTTGATTCTTACAACAACTCTGTCAATATAGGTGCTATTAATATCACACTTTTACAGTTGAGAAAATCGAGGCAAACAGAAGTTAAGTTACTTGTCCAGAGCCATACATTTAGGAAGTGTCTGAGGTCAGATCTAACACAGGAATGTGTGTGTTTGTGTGTGTCTGAATGTGTGTAAAATTTCATATACATAAGCCTTGTTATTCAGATGTACTCACATAATCACCCCAGAAATTAGAATTTAGTGTATAATAGCTGTTATTTCAATGTTGTTGGCACAAGTAAATTTGTGTAAATAAATTTGACTTAAATATATTCATGATAAATTTGTAACAGCAATAAATAATTCAGGAGAGCCCAGATGCACTGCTGTATGAATTTGCTTTTTTTTTGTTATTGTTCAGAGAAATCACTGAATTCCACACATTTTTTTATCCCCCCAAATGGCAAATATAAATTAAGTTTCTACTTAAAGAATTGTATTTCTTGTCTCAAAAGAAAATCATGTATATTGACCAAAACTGCTTCTGTTTATTAAATTTATTATGCTTTTCTGGTTCTTCTCCTGGATCATTGGCTATTAACTCTCACTCTCTTTGGATGACTCTTCCTCTTCCTGCTCCTTAAAGGTGATACTTCTTAGTCCTCTGTCCTCGGCTTTCCTCTTCTCTTTTTGTTATTTTTCTGACAATTTCATAAACTCACAGAATTTCAGAGTTGGAAAGGACTTCAGAAGTTATCTAGTCCATTCCATACGACCATCCCTGACAAGTGACCATTCTAGTTCCATCTTAAGACCTCCAGTGAAGAAAAGCCTATGATCTTTCAAGGCAGCCCATCCCACTTTTGAATGACTTAAATTATTTGATAAATAGAGCAACCTCTCCATAATCTCTACCTGTTATACCTAGTTCAGTTCTCTTGGGTCAAGCAAAATGAGGCTAAACTCATTTCCATATGCCTACTTTTTAAATATCAGAATATTACCAAAATCTTTATTTTCATCCTTAAAATGGAGATGATAAAAACAGTACCTAGTTTCCAGAGTTGTATGGATAAAATGAGATAATATTTATTAAATATTTTGTAAACCTTAAAGCATTTGTGTGTGTGTGTGTGTGTGTGTGTGTGCGTGCGTGTGTGTGTGTGTCTGTGTGTGTGTGTATGTAAAACCAAATCTTTATTTTCAGCCCTAACCTCTCCCCTGTGACTCTCCCAAATGAATTATTACACCTCCAACTGGTACTATGATGTTTCTGATTATACGGGTTTCCTCTGCTTTGGTCCCTGTAAAAACTCCAAGTATTTCCCTGTTGCTGAATAAACCTAACTCCTTCAGCTGTCATTCAGGATCCTCTGTGACTTGACTGTAGCCTTATTTTCCAGCTTTTTTCTCTCCAAATTCCCCTTAATGAACATAATACGGCGGCTATGCTGGCTTTCTGTTTTTTGAATATACTACTCTCCTTCTTATAAAATTCTAACTCAATTACTAAACAGTAAGAAAAAAAACACATCTTTTTTAAATTTCAAAAAGGTAGTACTCAATTTTGTTTTGCCCTATTGGAAATTGAAAAAGAATGGGACAAAAGCAAGTCAAATATGCTTATAGGGAAGTGTCTTTAAATTCAATGCTTGTTGAATTGAATTGAATTTCTCACTTAAATAAAATGAATCAAATCTCTGTTTATAACCCCCAACGCTAATAACTTTTCTTTGATCTATATTTCACTTGACAAATGTAATTGTCCAGTGAACACTCATTTGAAAATCACCTGAGTGAAGCTGACATTGTTATGGGTGGAATTTGCTCTTGTGGTTAACTTCTGAGTGTGCACTATCTCCTACAGGCCTACTGTCTACAAAGGGACACAAATGCTGAAGATCTTTCCTTATAAGCCATAGTAACTTAATTAAAGAACCCAATGATATTCCTGGCTAAGACCCCTCATAGAACATTCCTTTCAATATCCTTTTGGGATGTTAAAAATATGCAGTATACTTTGCTCTGCTCTATGCTCCAGGATTTTCTAGGATTATTAACTAAGTTTTTGGTTATTTCAAATTATCTCAGTCCCATTTACTCTGGATAATGAAGACTCTACTATATATGTGACTGCCTCCATACTATGGTGATGTGTGCTATAAAAGTGAAAGATTGACATAGCAGTTGTTATTTAAAATAGGGAAGTATCAACAGAAGATATAAAACTCACTGGAGGTAACACCACAAGAGTTGCCGAACCAAATCAAATTAATAGACCATCTAATTTGATTCCCTGATTTCAGTACTGACCACTACTCGATGCATTGGGAATTAAACAAAATTTTATGTACTTACTCTATTGTGCATTGTTACATATGGGGGGGGATTCTTCCTGGCCCTTGCAGGTGATTAACTTGCACCCTGAAGCATGAGATTTTATTATCTTTAAATCACTGTCTGGGCTTACAGAGCTGCAAATTTTATGTTAACAGTCATAAAATTATCCAGCCCATTTTAAAATTCAGACACAGTATTTGTCTCAATGGCTTTCCATGGCACTGAATTCTGCCACTTTACCTCATGCTGTAAAAAGAAATCATTTCTTTTATTTGTTTTAAATTTACTGCCCTTCAATTTAATTTGAGCGCTGTGTTTCTGTATTATGGGCATGGTAAAAGGATACTTCATAATTTGATTGAACATTATCCTCCTTCTTCTCTTTTGTACATGAAATAGAGGCTTCTAATGTCATTCTCTTTATAAGTTAGGGTCTTTTACCACCTTGGTGTAGTGGAGAGTTGTCAAATATGTGGCCCATGGGTGCTGGAACCAGATTAAAATGTCATTGGGAAATAACAAAATAAATAGAAAGACAATAAAACACAGATAACAGTACATTTTAAAACTAAGTCAATATGTGGCCACAGGGATCCTTATGTACAGATTAATGACCCTATTTCTATTTGAGTTTGACACCACTGGTCAAGTGGAAAAAATACTGGATTTGGAGCCAGGGATCTGAATTCAAATGCTGCCCCTGCTACTTTCTATCTGTGATCTTTGGCAAGTCACATAACTTCTGGTCCCTCATTTGTAAGATAAGGGGGTTGGATTATCTCTAAGTCTTAGATTATCTCTAAGTTCTTTTCCAGCTCTAAATCTATGGTCCTGTAATCCCATGAGAAAATGAAAAGACAAATTCTTTAAAGTTAGAAATGAGGTCTCACAAATGAATGCTCATCTCCAGGTGAGTGTTGTCTTTTCCAAGGTAGACACTTTCAGAGGCCATAAACACATGAGAATGTCGACACTGTTCCAAACCAAGCCTACTTAGGAATTGCTTTTCTAGCTATTGGCAATCTTTTTAAATATAGTGACAATTTTTCATCCTTTGAGGATGGATTTGATTTTCAGGAATTTTGGGTCAAAAAATCCACTGTGATTAGGAAGTAAAGATGCTCATTGTTTTGTAGACAGACTTATCGGCTTTCTTTGAAGGCAAATCCAACAGCAGAGGTGGGTTCCAAATTTGGTACAATGGCAGCATCACTGAAATTAGAATATTTTTTCAAATAGTGCTTTAAAATTTATAGAGCATTTTGCCTGATCTGCACACCAGCTCTTTGAGGTGACTGATTATATATGTATATACATACACATATACTTACGTATATACATGTGTATATATGTATATAAGTATATGTGTGTGTGTATACATACATATATCTATCTATTTATCTATCTATCTATATCTTATCCCCATATTATAGATGAAGAAACTGAGGCTGAGAGCAGCTAAATGCCCTGTCCAAGGTCATATGGTTTTCTAAGACAGGATGCAAGCACAAGAATTCCTGGTCTGACACTGTACCTACTATACTACTCTGCCTTTTAACACACATATAATCTCCCAAGGTGACTTTGGAAGACAATAATGGAGCATACTTTTTTTTCTTAAAGCATTGGTCATCCCATTCCCATCTTAGGTCCTATGTAAAGCTTTCAAAAGACTATGCTTGGTAACATCTGGGCCTGTTCTTTCCCACTCCTCCACCTCCCAATCTGTATTCCTTTTCCCCTTGTTCCTAACTCTAACTCCAGAAGCCACATAACACCATTCATGCCAGGATACCCTGGCAACTTTGTGTTTCGGTACTTACTTGTCATGCCCTTGGCACATTTCTGTAGTGTTTCTACATTGTTTTGCAATGATTAAAAAATTAAAATGCCAGAAATTTAAGATGTTCTTGACAAAGAAATCTTTCCTTCCCTTAATATGCCATATACTTACAAAATAGTTTTCTCATTATATTATTTACTATTTCCTGTGATCATGTTCCCTTCCCCTATAGAAGAGTAAATTGCAGGGGCAGGTAAGGCCAATTATTAGGGATCATGGATGACTCACTGCATGCAGTCTACCTCATCACCATGGTTGGAAGAATAACTCAAAAAATGTTACCTGGAATCTCCTCTATATGGGAAAAGCAGTGTTTATTCTTTTCTACTATGGTTTTGATTCTCAAACTTCTTATATAATTTCTTTTAGAACTCAATTTATTTCAGGTCTAAATAGATCAAAAAGGCCACCTACATTAATTGGATAGTATTCCCTTTAACAAAATAATCTAACAACTTCAAAGCGAATGCTGTTAATCTCTGGCTTAATATCAAGAATTGTTTCCATCTTTAATAAGAATATTAACAGTCTCTAAGACTTCATCATTCTCTTTAGATCAGGTATGAGAGAGTTGGGCATAAGGAAAATTAGGAGTGTGAAGGTGCTGCTTGGGTCCACAGTGTCTCTGTTGCTAGCTAGGGAAAAATTGGTCTCATTGAAGGGGATGAGGGGAGGCAGCCTGAGCTACACCCAGAGGCTCATATACTAGTCAGGATGCTATGATATGTGGCCCTTTGACTCGTGAGTTTTTGACTGCAGCACCATTTTGGTGAATCCATTTAATATTGAGAAAATTCCTATCAAAATTCAATCAAACAATTAATTAGCACTTTTTAAACATTTCCTATGTAGAAGCATTATTCCAAGTACTGGGGATGCAAAGATAAAAGCAAAACAATCCTTACCCTCAAGGAATTTACATTGTAAAAGGGGAAGGGAGAGGGAAACAACATACGCATGTGAATATTATGTGTATGTGTAAATATATATATATATATAGACACATGTATACATGGATATATATATATATATATATATATTTACATAGCTACATATGTATATGTGTATACTCATATACACAAAACAAAAATGCATACACAGTATTCACAAAGAGATCAAGGATGGGAAGGTTCTGGAAGTACAGGAAGACCAGAAAAGGCCTTATTTGGAAGGTGATGCTTAAACTTGTTGATGGAAAACAAAGATGGGGAAAGAATATGAGATGAAGGGTGCAACCAGTGCAAAACAAAACAAAACAAAACAAAACATGGAGATGGGAGATGTCACACTGTGAGAAAATGCAAAAAGATCAGTATTAATTGTGTATAGACTATATGGAGGGTACTAATGTACCAAGGAGATTGTAGATTCAAGAAAGGACATTGTTGCAAAGAGCTTAAATGACAAAGGGGAGTTTACATTGGAAAACAGAGGTCATGGGGAGCCACATAGGAAATTGATTGAGTAGGAGGTAGTAACATGGTCAGAATTTTACTTGAGGAAAATTGCTTTGGCTGCTACATAGATTAGTGTAGGGAAAGACTTGAGGTACGGAGATCATATGTATAATTCAAGATGGCAGCAAGGTTTTAAGGGGAGGAACATGTAGCTATATCAAATTACAGACATTTATTCTGATGAAATAGGGGATTGATATAATTCCACGTGAATGCCTAGACCCCTCTTTTGTAGTTTACTTGGGTGCTGTTTAAACATCACTAGATTGTAAGTTCCTAGACAGAAGGGTTTCTATCATATTTGCTGTGCCTAATGAGCATTTGATACATATTTGTTGAATTAAGTCAAAATATGTTTAGCTCTAAAAGTAAATATTACTAATAACACTCTTATCTAGTTCTTTAAAAATTTACAAAGCACTTTCTTCCCAACAATATAAGTTGCATCAACATTATCTCCATTTTCTGATTTTATTTCATGAATCAAACATTTCATTATTAAGGTATCTTTAGATTTTCTTAATGAGTACACTTTAAAATATTTTAAAAATTTTATATTTTATTGTTAAAATACGAACAAGGTACGCTATACTTTTCATGCTTACGGAGGCAGCTAGCAGTGTAGTGTATCAAGTGCTGGGCTCAGGAAGACCTCAGTTCAAATCCAGCTTCAGTTATTTGCTAGCTGTATGACTCTGGGTAAGACACTTAAACCTCTGTTTGCCTCAGTTTCCTTAACTGTAAAATGGGATTAATAACAGCAATTACCTTGCAGAATTGCTGTGAGGATCAAATGAGACAAAATCTGTAAAATGTTTAACACCACGCCTGGCATGTACTAGGTGCTATATACATGTTTATTTATTTCTCTGCCTTCCTTTTGCTTCATGTAACAGTTTAGAGGGGAATGGTAGTTTAAAAATGATGTAGTAAAAAGAGTATTAGACTGGTAAACAGGAGTAAGTTACTTCCTCTCTCTGTCCATGTCTGTAGTAAGAGATTAGACTAAATGATGTCTAACTAAGGTGCATTCTATGGCTCAAAGACTGACTTATTATGAATATAATACAATTCCATAGACTTTCAGGTGCCTTCTGCCACTCCTTCCTCCACCCCATCTCACATGATGAAGTGGTCTTACTAATTAACAAGGCTAACCCCTCTACTTGTTTAAATGACCCCATTCTATTTTTTCTTCTCCAACAGACTGCCTCCTCTGTCATCCCCACTCTATCACTTATTTTCAATTCCTTCCTCTCTACAGGCTCATTTTCTACTGTCTACAAACATGCCTACATCTCTCTCATCCTGAAAAAAAACCAAACCCTTGCTAAACCCTTTCATCCCCACTAACTGTCATCCTATATCTCTTCTGCCCTTTGTAGCTAAATTCCTTGAAAAAGCTTCTACAATAAGTGTCTCCACTTTCTCTTCTCTTTATTCTCTTCTTAGGATTTTACAATCTGACTTCTAACCATATCATTCCACTGAAACTACTCCCTCCCAAGTTACTAATGATCTCTTAGTTTCCAAATCAAATGTTCTTTTCTCAATCCTCATTTTTCTTGATATTTCTGCAGCCTTTGACACTGTTGATCACTTTCTCCTCCTTGATACTTTCTTCTCTCTAGGTTTTCTTCCTACCCATCTGACTGCTGCTTCCATGTCTCTTTTGCTGGACCCTCCTTTAGATCATGCCCTTGGGCAGCTAGGTGGTGAAGTGGATAGAGTTCTGGCCTTGGAGTCAGGGGGACCTGAGTTCAAATCCAGCCTCAGACACTTGATACTTACTAGCTGTGTGACCCTGGGCAAGTCACTTAACCCAGACTGCCTCACCAAAAAAGCATAAAAAAAATAGATCATGCCCTCTAACCTGAAGTGTCCCTCAGGGTTCTGTCCTGGGTCTTCTTCTCTTCTCCCTCTATATTACTTGACTTGGTGATCTCATCAGCTCCCAAAGATTTAATTACCTTCTCTATGCTAATCATTCTCAATCTCTCTGCTGACTGCCAATCTCACATCTCCAAATATCTTTCAGATATCTTGAATTGGATGTCCAGTAGATATGTTAAACTCAATATGTCTGAAACAAAATCCACTTGCTTTCTTCCTAAAACTTCCCCCTGCCCAACTCCTACCTTCCTTATTACTGTGGAGGGCAATACCATCTTCCCTGTCCCTCAGGCTTACAACCTATATCCTGGATTCCTTACTATCTCTCAACCCCTACATCTAAGCTGTTGCCAAGGTCTGCTGATTTCACCTCTGCAACCTCTCTTTTGACACTGCCACCATTCTAGTACAAGCGTTCATCACTTCACACCTGGATTATTGCAATAGCCTGCTGGTGGGTCTGCTTGCCTCAAATCTCTCCCCAGTGCAATCCATCCTCCATTCAGCCACTAAAGTGCTTTTCTTGAAGTGCAGGTCTAATCATGTTGGCTGCCCCCTTGCCTCCACCTTCTCCCCTCCAACTTTTACTCAACAAACTCCAATGGATTCCAATTGCTTCTAAGAACAAATATAAAATACTCTGGCATTCAAAGCCCTCATAACTTAGTCCTCTCCTACCTTTCCAGTCTTCTGATACCTTACTCCCTGACATATACTCTTTAATTCAGTGACATTGGCCACCTGGCTGTTCCTTGAAGAAGACACTTCATCTCTAAACACTGAGCATTTTCTCTGGCTATCTCTAATGCCTGGAATGCTCTCTTTCTCCTCTGCTCTTACTGACTATTCTAGCTTACTTTAAGTCCCAACTAAAATCCCACCTTCTATAGGAAGCCTTCTCCAACCCCTCTTGATTCTAGGGGCTTCCCTCTGTTAATGATTTCTTATTTGCCCTGTATATGGCTTGCTTTGTATATATTTGTTTGCATATCATCTCTCCCATTAGATTGTAAGCTCTTTGAGGGATGAGACTGTCTTTTGCCTCTTTTTGTGTCCCCCGTAATTAGCACATGGAGTGGTACATAGTAGGTGCTTAATACATGTTTATTGATTGATATGATGATGGGCTGGTAAGTTTTCTGCAGTCACCTGCAAGATTATGTTGCATATCTATCCACCCATTCATAACATCAGGGCATTCTTTTCTATCTGGATAGTGGGTGTTTACCCCTCTCCTTCAATTTGTATACATACAATAGATAGCTGTACATAAATAGACATTTAACAGCTCCAGCAAAATTCCTACTGCCAAAGAAAAATGTCAGAGTAAGCTGTAAAAAAGTGCTTGGTTTTTTAAATGCAGAAATGGCGATTCCAAGCATTTATACAAATTGCTGTGTACTGTAGGTTGCAATTCTGAGATAGAATAATACCCAAAGTTGCAACTAAGAGCAAATCTAAGGACACTTGTTTTGAAAGTAAAGGCTTAGTCAGTGTTATGGCGTTCTGGCAATCTGCATAGTGTTACCTATAATGCTTTGTCCTGGAATTTTTACTTTATGTATTGATTTCCACATACTGGAGGTAGCCTGACTAAAATTCCTTTTATTTTATGACTTTAAAAAGAAACTAAATCTGAGGTGAGAAATGTAGCAAATGAATCATTTCATATTTTGTACAGGTTAACCCCTCCATCATAATACCAGAGTCATGGAATCTGAAGACTTTTAAATGTGTGTAGATGGAATCCACAAGATGAACTTTAATTTTTATCAGTGAAAAAGTATTAACTTCACATTAATGTTACATCATTTTTATATGATTTATATATAATTGAACCTTCATAAGAGAGGGCAGAAAATATAACTTTAAAATAGGCTCTGATGAATGAATGGATGAGAAATAAATCATAGGCTGCTATAGGGGGAGTTAAGGTGTTTTAGGTAAACTTCTAACATTTCTGATCTGACAGATATATGAGAAAAAAGACTAAACCAGGTGTTGGGTTCTGTGGCTAAATAACTTGTATCTTACTGGTTCTCAGTTCCTTTGTCATCAGGAAGACAACTTACTAAATTTAACCCCTGGATTAAGGAATTACTTCTTTTCCACTGCCAGGGATAGAGTATGGGGCCACCTAAACCAATATGGAATACCTTATATTGTAAAATCTTGGTCCTAATATCTTAATACTTCTTTCTTTGTGTTTTTAAATTTATACATCCTTAGTCTGTTTTGACTTGTTTTCCTTAAACACACACACACACACACACACACACACACACAATCAGACACCAAAAAAAAGTATTTAAGACTTTGCAGAATGGAGAATTAAGTGCATTTTAAAGAAGGTATGTTATACATATATCTTCAAGACTGAATTATGTTATATCCAATAGCTTCTCTGAGACATAGGGCAGAACATATCTGTACATGTCAAAAGGAAGTCCAAAATTAAGCTCAGGTAATTTGGGTGGGTTAGCTAACACTCAGGTGTTGCAGTAAAGGGAACTATAAAGGTGTAGGCCCTGCCTTCTGTAATGCAACATGGCGTACTGAGAAAGCACTCAGCTTGGAGTCACAAGACCTGGGTTTGAGTTTTGGCCCTGATACAAGCTATGTCCAGGTCACAATTCTGAGAAGATAGTTTCTTATCAGTAAAACAGACGTGAATACATTTGAATGATGCTGTGAAGGTGTTATCTGGTATAATGTAAAGTACTGTATCAAAACAACCTGTTATTCTGTAATAATTTGAGGCGACAGAAGCAACACTTAAGAATTTGAGACAACAATAAAGGACAATCAGGGGAAGGATAGAAGATTTGGAGCCAGAAGTTGCCTTAACCCCGAGGCATAAGTGGTCAGTCAGTCACAGAGCCAGAGCTCACGTGCAGGCCAGGCAACTGCAAAGCCAGCATTCATTTTCACCATTGCACATAGTGAGTGGTCCCTGGATTCCTTTAAGTCCAAATCTAATTTGCCCTAAGTCCTCTAAGTCCCTGTCTTAATAGACACCTTTCCCAAAGTCTCTCAGTTCTTTATTAATGACTTCCTATTTATCCTATATATAGCTCACTTTGTATAATATCTGTTTGCATGTTGCCTCCTTGATAGATTGTAAGTTCCTTGAGGGTAGGGACTGTCTTTTGTCTCTTTTTGTAACCCCAGGGCTTAGCATAGTGTTTCCTGATGGATTGGATGGTTCTATAACTTTAATTTAAAACATTCTACTTTGAATTTTTTTTGTGTGAAGGATCTGTGATTTCAAGATTTCAATTCTAGGGAGTTGTCTAAGGTACATGTGTCAATCTCCAGGGACCTGCAAAACTCCCAAGATTGGAACCAGATAAAAAGTAACTTGGAAATGGTTAACAACAACAACAACAACAATAAAATATAATATAACAAAATCATGTTAATTTCTAAATCAATATGCAGTTCACAATGATAAGTTTCTGTTTGAGTTTGATATCCTTACCCTAAAGTATAGAGAGGTTAAGTCACTTACTCAGGGTTACACAACTAGTAAGATGAGCTGGCACGCTAGAACTTGTACCTAGATTGATATTACTCCAATCTAGCTTCCAGCCACCATGACTGTGTCTATATTTGCTACCTGTATGCTGCTGCTAGATTAGTAACTGTTCCTTATTTTCCTGAGCATTCATCAATAAGATTGTAGAAGAAAGAAGTCTAGGAGTGTGGCATAAATTGAGAGAGAGAATTGATCTGGTACAAAAAAATCAACTATGGGGAACTCCATAAAACCCACAACCCTCAAATAGATAATTATCTATTTGATAATTATATATGTTTATCAAACATATGTATATTTGATAATTATCTATATTTGATAATTATCTTCATTAAGATGAAGAGGTCTTTCTACTCTGCTTAGGTTTGTGAAGCATGAATATCTATTTCCAGCAAAGTAAGGTTTAGTTCAGGATTTAGTTTTCAGTTGAGGCAAGTGGTTGTAGCAAATGCCAAAGTGTCCTTTTATGTTTTTTAAATTGCTACCAAAGTCTGTACCTAGATGGTCACAATCTGTCACAATATGAGACAATCATATGTTACCTTGGATACGAGGCTTGCTCTGTATGCAGCTAGCTGCTTCAGGTATTCTTTCTTTGCTGCTTCAGTTTTCTTTTTGTAGACCTACAAGCACAAGAGAGAGTCCTAAATTAGAGAGTACACCTGCTTTTGTTTTCAGAGAAGCATAATTAATATCAATAACCTCTTTCATACTGCCAAAAATATTCTTTTCCCAATAGTCCACTAGAAACACCTATTTTATTGAAAGATTTTTTTTGAAGAGTTGTGGCCATGGATTGTTACAAGAAAGAGAGTAGAAATAGTCCAATTTCACCTAGGTCATACTAAAGGATTTATTTAGATTAGTATGAGCATTGAGCTAGCTGGTTTAGGAAGGATATGACTTATGAACACTGGTGAGAATACATGCATGTAAACAAAGTATTTTCCATTTATACAGCAGTGAGATTATTTTCCCAGAACAGCAAAACACAGTATTTGTACTTTAGTAGCCTATAAGAACTGGTTTCCAAAAATCTTAATAACTTCTTCAGGTTCACTAATTTCATTGTTTTCTTTTGTTGGCCCCTCTACCCCCACCCTTTGTCTATAGTCAGGGTCACAGAAGTTGCATTTTAATCTTTTTCTTTTGGATTGATTTTAAGAACATTTCAATTTCATTGTCTTTCTTCCCATGATAATCTTATGCAGGCTTATGATGAGTACAGAATGGGGAATAGCACATGATTGTGAGCATTGTATATGGACCACTCTGCCTTGATCCTCTGTTGATACTAGAGGCAGATGGGTGGTGCAGTGGACAGAGCTAAGAAGACCTGAGTTCAAATCCCAAGTTATATACTTACTAGCTGTGTGACCCTGAGCAAGTCACCTCATCACTTTTTGCATCAGTTTCCTCAACTGTAAATTGGGATCATAATAGCACCTACTTCCTAGGGTTGTAAAAGTGCTTAGCATAGTGCCTGGCATGTAGTAGGCATTATATAAATGGTTATTCCCTACTGTATTTTCCAAGCAGAACACTGATTATTAAGGAACTACTCCACACTTATTTTAGAAAATAAAATAATGAATTAATGAATAAGATTTGTTAGGTATAAGGCAAAGGTCATACTGCTAAGCTAAACAAAGAAAAATCATTTCAGAGTAAAAGAAAAGATTGGTGACATGAAAATAGGTAGGAATCTGTAGATTCAGTTCCTACTTTTACTATACTATATGGTTCCGCCCATCTGTTGCTGCCAGTACTTAGAACTCTAAAACTTTCCAAATACTAGCTACTCCGCACAAGGCAAAGTTTTTGGTTTAGCACTACGAAGTCTTACTTTTTCATGTATTGAACTTTATGTTAGGGCATCAGGCTCTTCTACCTTTTTCCAATATTGGAATTCATGAGTAAAGAAATATTAATTTGGACATGTTATCTTTGGCTTTGGACAAAATACCAAAACACATATAATGTGTAAACACTGAACATAGGCCTGCAACACAGAAACACCATTTCATTATTTCCAGGGTAGACAATTGTTAGCTGAGCTTGATTCCCTGCTGTGAAATTCAATATGTGAGAAATATTATTTATTCCTGGGTACTAAGTGGTTTTAATTAAGGTGAACTATCTCAAGGTAAACAAATGATTAGCCTGGACAAAGGAGTTAGAAACAGGACCCTAATTAATACACTTAGTAATTGTTCATTCCACTTTCTCTGGACTTAAAATCATGCCTCTACTGCAGTCTTATCCTGGAGCCTCCTTACTCTGTAACATCTGGAACATCTGGGAAAACTCCAAGAGTGTGCACCCTGGAATATCCTTCCACAAGCCCTCCTCCCTTCTCCCACTGGTAAGTATCTCCTGGAGCCTCGATTCTGTGAAAGGGTCCAGGATGGACTGTCTTCAGTCCCCTCCTGATCCCATTCCTGACTTTCTCTGGACTTCACAGTTATGCATTCATTCCATGCACCTTCTTAACCTTCCATCCTCCCCTTCAGCTCCCCTTTTGTGTGTTGTCTTCTCCAATTAGAATGTAAGCTCCTGGAAGGAAGAGATTGTTATTTGTTTTTGCTTGGTGTTAGGCACATATAAATGCTTAGTTCTTTCCTTCTTCCTTGCTTAAAGAAGGCCCCCCCACCCAGCACACTGGATAGACCTCTTGAACTTATAGTAGGACATGGACACTTGCTGCGGAAGATGCATCATCAATTTTCTCATTTGCAAAATGACAGTTCAGCCTAGGTTAGACTCTGAGGTCCCTTCCAGCTCCGAGTGTAGGATGCTACAGCCAAAGGCACCAAAGCAGAGGAGGCATTACCAAATCCAGCAAACACATGCAGGTCAGTCCAGCTAGAATACAGAGGGCATGAAGAGCAGCCATGTGAAATTCAGTTGGAACTATAGGCTGGGGCCAGACTGTGTGGGACTGAAATGATGCCAAGCTGAGTCCTTCTATTATGCTAGAGGTAGTAGGGAGCCACAAAAATATTTCAGCAGAGATGATATGGGCTTTAGGAATACCAATTTGGCAGATATATGAAGGATACATTAGCAATAAGAGAGACTAAAAGCAGGGAGACCAATTAGAGGAAGATTCTAGTACTCTGAGTGAGAAGTGATGAGGACCTATGGTGGTTGCCATAGGGATGGAGAGAAGGGGTTAGATAACTGAGGTTGTAGAGGTCGAATCAACAAGACTTGGTAAATGATTGGATACAGGCATGAAAGAGAGGGAGGATAAGTCAAGGATCACTCTCAGATTGCAATCCTGGGTCTGGAAGAATGGTGGCATCTTCAGCAAAAATGGAGAAGTATGGAGGAGGGAAACTGAGAGGAGAAACAGTAGAAGTATATCTTTAAATTCTTTATTTCTAGTGGTCTAGTTGTATACATCTAATCATTTGGGTCTGAGCTAGTATTTAGTTTTGGAGATAAATGTCTGCAAACTAAAAAAAAATGAAATATTAGATCAAACACTAACATTGCATGTATTTCATTAAATAGGATGTGCTATTTATGCAGCCAATTTGGTTACTCAGCCCTTGAGAAACACGTGGTTTTACAGTTATTTACTGATTTATTTTTCCTTAGGAGAAGCAGATTTCTGTATATAGTTTCTCTAAAGCCCCTCTTCAAGACATAAATTGTAATGAATGGCCTTAAACTGGCGGGGTTTACATTTATTCTTAATACCACAGAAACCTTCTGAGAGGTTATTTCCCATAAAGATAGAGTTCCTATTTACAGCTTCAAAGTGAATATTTTAGTAAAGACATTTTTGATAGTAACACATATTTATATAATCTAAGCATTTCTATTTTATTTTTATTAATAGGATACTCAAAGTGACCCTCATTCAGGTAACTAAGGTCCATTCAGTTTCCAAAGGTTGTTCTGTCTATGCCACCCTTTTGTCTGTACTATTCCTCAAAAGGATAATTGTTAAAGAATCAGACCAAGAGACAATCTTCCATTCACATGCAGGCTTGCCTGATTACAGCTTTTACACTCCTTTATCATTTGTTGTCTACTAAAACAGCCAGGCCATCACAGGACCCTTTGTTTACATTAATTGACAGTGTGCCTAACAAAGGACATGGTACACAATTCCTTTGTTGGACTTCTTGCAGCTAAAATTATAGGAAAGAGTTAATTTCTTTTGCTAACTGTCTATTAACATTAATGGAAAGGGTAGAGTGTGGGGGAGGGCTTTCTCCATGTATTTCAGGCTGAATATTTGTCCCTCAGTTTCACTTGGGGATCAATGCTGTTATGAGGTACCTGACTAGCATTCATATTCCCATGTTTTCCACAAATGGCTCCCCATTGGCTATTGATGATTGGCTGTGTGGGATCATTCATATAAGTGCCTAAGTACCACTTTAGAAAGGAGTAAACTCATCACGTCACATTACATGGATTGATGGATTCACTTTCTCTTGTTAGCTGTAAATGTTCAGAGGAAGGATTTAAAAGAATGATTATAAGAGACATATTTCTGTATTAGTGTTCAGGGGGCAATGGGACAGATCAGAATGAAAATCTAATGCGGATTCTTTCCAGTTCATTGGGACCTTCACAGTTGAAAACTAGTCAGGGTTTATGATACTTTACATCTTATGGCTCTTTGTTTACTTTATATATTAAAACACTCAAATTAACGAGAGCCAACCTGGTTCCACATGCTGTTTTTGATGAAAATGCCTTAAGGAAGTCCTCAACATGCCACTTGGCCTCTGAATATTTATATAGAACTGCTTCTGAACCTCTAAGAGTCCTACCCAAGCACGGCAAAATTGGGATCATAGATTTAGAGCAGAAAGGTACCTAAGACTAATAATATTGTTTAACCTCCTAATGTTGCTGTTGAGTTGTTTTTAGTCGTATCTAACACTTTGTGACCCCACTTGAGATGTCCTTGGCAGACATTGGAGTGGTTTTCCATTTCCTTCTGTAGCTCATTTTACAGATGAGGAAACTGAAGCAAATAGGGTTAAGTGACTTGCCTAAGGTCACACAGCTAGTAAGGGTCTGAGGGCAGATTTGAACTCAGGAAGATGGGTCTTCCTGATTGCAGTCCTAGCACTCTGTGCACCATGCCACTTAGCTGCTGTCTGAGGTTACAGATAAAGAAACTGAGGCTGAGAGGTGAAGTTATTTATTCAGGGTCATACAAGTTATAAATGGCAGAGCTGTGATATGAAGATCTGACTCCAAATCTTGCATATTTTCTACAGGTCAGGCTGCCTCCAAGAAAATGTTTTCTCTTCCAAACAGACACTAAAAAGATTTCTGGGCCATTCAGGAAGCTGCATTAGAGGCCCCTGGGAAGGGCAAGGCTCAAGAAGCTCATCTATTGTAGCACAACATGCTAAAAATGGTGATGAAGGAATGCACTTAGAAGTGGTCTCCAACTTATGGGAGTAACATTCTGTGATGACCACTTTACTCAGCCTTCACATGTGATAAGGATAGGACTGATTTGCAATTTTGTGATAGAAATGGTTTCTCTGTCCCTCTCTGGGAAAGACAAACACTGAAAAGGAATGTGATTTATAGACTAAATATTAGTGCTTTGTTGAGCTGCAAAATGGCTTCCAAATGGTGCACAGCTGGTTGAAATAAAGTGAAAAGCTGGACAGAGGAGGATTAGAATATCATAATACACCATATATACAGTTTACTCCAGTTCATCAAAAGACTTTCGAATCTATCCTGTACTAACAGTCAGATGATATTGTTTGCTATTATGAGAGAGTTCGCAGGTTTTCTCCTAGAAATGCATCTCAATGGTGAAACTAAGATATTTATACATATTTTTATGGGTTGATAAAACTTAATTAATGACTTCTTCAAGAGAGCCAAAACTCAGTAAAATGTAATCTTCTGAATCTCTGATTCATTTGAAAAATGTTCTTAATATTTAAGTATATTTTAATAGATGAATAGTCCCTAACTACAATATACCCTAAGTTTATTTTTTTTTAAATTACTGATTGTGATGGACATGAAAAGAAAAAAAAAACCCAACAACCTTATGTTTAGGAAAATTTTTCTTATAATCTTTTTCACCATGTCACTGGGAAGAACTCATATAGAAAAGGAAACTCTTTAAAATCTCTTCTAATCCTTTCTTCCTTCCTCTCTCTTTGACTTGGTCCATAGCCTGTATCCAAGCATGTTTTATTTCAACAAATACTTTATAGCAGAAAGAAAGGCAGCATAAAATTCTCCACCTAAATTTGGATTCTATGAAGTCAAATTAGGATGTTTCTGGTTAACTTATAATACACTACTCCCAAAGTTTGTATTTGATAGCAAATTAAATTTGCATTATATATGAACCAAAATAACAGCAAGCCTATAGCAAATAAATACTTTAATTTTCAGAGGACTTCAGAAATTGAGTGCACAAGGACTTCTTTTAGTATACTTGAGAGGTGAGCTGGAGGAAATAAAACATCTATCAATCAATCAACAAACATTTATGAAGTACTTACTACTCATCAGACATTAGGCTAGAATACTGAGGATACAAAGACAAAAATATAACAATTCCTGTCCTTAAGTAGTTTACATTCTGGTAACCAAGTGTTTGATGCATACTCAAAACACAAAGTGTCCCAAAAGTCTTAGTGCAGGTTCAAAGTTTGAGAGCTGAAACCAGCACTAAGACTTTTGGGACACCCTGAATTTCTTATAGGATACAATATGTTACTACAATTGTTCAATGAAATAAATATAGCACTGATATTTTTCAATGGGAATTAGATACTTCTAAGTCAACTAAAGCTATAGGGCAAATACATTTACAGCTCGAAGGTCAGCTTGTCCCATCTTCTCATTTTACATTGAGGAAACTGAGGCTCATGTAAATGCTCGAGACTACTCTAGTAGTAAGCATCAGAGCCAGGATATGAACCAGGGCCCTCTGATAATAAATCCATCACTCTTTCTCTTGCAACACACTACCTCCCATAAACATTGTTTACCCACAATTGGACTTTTCAAAATAACTAAACTAGTCAAATTTAGTCATGTGATTTGCTTGGAAGATGTCTAAGAATAATAAAACCCAAGGAGATGTCAAAATCAGCATTTACAGAATGATAATGAGGTCCACTGTGAAACATCTGGGGAAGGAGGAAGGGGAAAGGAGAAGGGAATAAACAATTATATAGCATGTACTATGTGCCAGGCATTGTGCTAAGCACTTGACAAATATTATCTTCATTTGATTTTCACAACAACCCTGCAAAGTAGGAGCTGTTATCTCCATTTTACATTTGAGGAAAAACAGAGGTTAAGTGACTTGCCCAGGGTCACACAGCTAGTAAGTATTTAAGGTCAATTTGAACTTGTCTTCCTGATTGCGGGACTACCACCTAACTCCTTTGTAATAATCATCTTCTGAGACACATGGAAGGGCTCTCCTGCCATATTTTGTTTGTGAAGGTGGCCTAGGCTAGGTGTGATACAATAGAGTGGGATGTATTCCCATGAATAACCCCTTTATTCCACTCATCTGACAGTGAGATCCATACAAAGAATTTTTAAATAGGGTTATAGATTTAAACATGCCATTTTAATATAAATGTTGCAGAAGTAACTTTAGGATACTAAAGGAACACAGACTTAGTAGTAGAGTCTTAATTAGCCTTCCGAACCAGTGACTGCAAGGATAAACAATCTTTGACACAGAGAATTGAGAAAAGTTTTGAAGGTACTGTCAAAGGTGTGACTGACCTGGGAACACATAGGCATCATTTTGTACTCTTTGTCCTAAATCTCAAACAATTTACAGCACAGCTCAAGGCACAACATTTTTCTTGGGACATACACACCACAGATGACACCAATCCAGACATCCAAGGAAAGTAATCCCGATAAAGCAGACTTTCCAAAACTGTACTGCTCTGTTTTATAGAAGTCTCCCCTGGATCTTCTCCTTTCCCTCTGGTGTGCATACTCAGCTATTCAGCTGCAGTATAAGGGTCAGTTTAGAAATGCCAACTTGAAGGACTTTAGTTCTCCATGCTTTTATGTGTCTCCTACCAGTAGCCTCAAAGTGCAACAAAGACTCAGGTTCTTTTTGAGCTCATGGAAGCAGTGGTTGGCTCCTTGCCTCCAATCTCAACCATGTTGTTTCTGTGAGAACACTTTGTAGGAAGATTTACATTTTTTCTTTGAAAATTGGTTCTTTAGCCATTCTTCAATTGATAAATGGTCAAAGGATATGAACAGGTAGTTTTCAGAAAAAGGAAATCAAAGCTATCTCTAGGTACATGAAAAAATGTTCTAAATGACTATTGATTACAGAAATGCAATTAAAACAACTCTGAGGTACCACCTAACACCTATCAGATTGGCTAATATGATAAAAGAGGAAAATAACAAATGTTGGAGAGGATGTGGAAAAATTGGAGCAAAAATGCACTATTGGTGGAGTTGTGAGCTGATCCAATCATTTTGGAGAACAATTCAGAACTACACCCAAAGAGCTACAAAACTGTGCATTCCCTTTGATCCAGCAATATCATCACTAGGTCTGAATTCCAAAGAGATCAAAGGAAAAGGAAAATGTCCTATACGTACAAAAATATTTGTAGCAACTCTTTTTTTTTGTGGTGGCAAAGGGATGCTCATCAATTGTGGAATGACTGAACAAGTTGTGGTATATGATTGTGATGGATACTCTTGTGCTATAAGAAATGATGAGCAGGATGATTTGAGAAAAACCTGGGAAGACTTATATGAACTGATGCAAAGTGAAGTGAGCAAAACCAGATCATTGTACGCAGTAAGAGCAATATTGTACAATGATCAGCTATGCATGCCTTTGCTATTCTCAGTAATACAATGATACAAGAAAATTCTGAAAGACTTATGATGAAAAATGCTATCTCCAGAAAAAGAACTGATATAGTCTGAATGCAGACTGAAACAAAATTTTTTAAACTTTATTTTTCCTAGGTTTTTTTTTTTGGTCTGAATTCTTTTTTGCAGATATGCTTTGCATGACTGCACATGTATAATGTATATCAAAGGGCTTATTTTCTCAAGGACAAAAGAAGAGAATTTGAAACTCAAAAATTATAAAAAACAAATGTTAAAAATCATTTTACATGTAATTGAGAAAAAGTAAAATAAAAACATTCTTATAAAAGAAAATGCTCTCTCTAACAACAAAAAAATTGGTCCTTTGGGCATATATGAATATTTACCACTTTTACCATGGCATGGTCATATCAAAAGCAACAATCACACTCAGTGGTGGAAATTACAGAGTTGATAAATTAAGGTGAAAGGAATGATTTTCTATCAATTATTGTCATCCTCCATCTAATATAGTGCATAAAATACTTAAGTCTGCTAAAAATCATGGGTGTATTTTCATAGGATAAAAAGTGTTAGACAGTGTCCCTGTATTGTATTCGATTTTCTTCCTCCAGAACTTTGCTCATTTTGCTCCTTATACATGGAAAACTCTCTTTCCTTCCTCCCATCTCTGCTTATTAACATCTACTTGTCTTTTAAGGTCAAGCTCACATGCTACTGCCTCCAGTAAAACTTCTCTGTTCTCCACAGCTGGACACCTTCTCTTTTGTACTTATCATATTCTAATTTTTACTATATTTAGTGATGTATATGTCTAATCACTTCTGCTTGATTGCAAACTGCTATCTTATTTATCAATTCTATTTCTTCCAATGGTTGGCCTAATGCACTGCACATAGTAGATATAATTGTTGAAAGTTGGATGGATGAATGAAAAATATCTCGAGAAATAAAACAAGTGTGTGCCTTTAAAACCATGCTAAGTCAAGATCATTACTTGGATCTAGAACTAAGCAGGATATTGTGAAAAGAAGATCACTCGAGTCCATGTATTATTAGCAACATGGTGATTGCATATGTCTCACTTCCAGTATACACCATGAAAATTCCCATTTCCAAGTTTGATAAAGTGCAGCAGTTTCCAATATGAGTGTCTGATTTCTCACTTTGAGCATACTTAGCAGGGGTCCACTCCTGTCTGCCATCCTGCAGAGTGGCAGAAGTTTCCTGCTGGTCCATCTAGCACTGAAAATGGTCTTCTCAGTAGACCCTCTTGGTTATCAATTAGTCATTAGGAGCAACAAGTATTTATTGACAGTTTGGCAACTGCACTTGAAAGCCACAGAAGGAACTTTACCTTTAAGTGGAAATGAAAGAAGCCATATACTATCTTTGCTGTCTTTAAATATACTCCCATTTAGCTCTTCTAGTTAGGAGTTTTTGCTAAATACCTGAAGTAATGACATTGCCTGTGTGGCTAATTAGACATTTAAACCCCATGGAGTCAATGAAAGTGCCCAGAAAATTAAGAATTAACCATGTGCTATATTTTAACATGGGCAGCTAGGTGTACAATGGACAGATTGCTAAGCCTGAAAGTCAGGAATACTCATCTTCATGATTTCAAATTCATCCTCAGCAACTTACCAGCAGTGTGACCCTGGGCAAGTCACTTAACCCTGTTTGCCTCAATTTCTTCATCTGCAGAATGATTCGGAGAAGGAAAGGGCAAATCCAGTAGTTTTGCCAAGAAAACCCGAAATGGGGTCATGAAGAGTTGGATATGATGGAGCATGATGTTTTAACATATGTGTGGTTTTTAAATGAGTTCTCAAGATAATACAAATGTAAAGTCCAACCTCCTCATCTTATCAGGACCCTTTGCATTTTGGCCTCACCTTGGTTATCCAACCACACATTCCAACTAAAACTCTTTATTTTAATCAGATGAATTAATTTCTTTATTGTTACATGAACTGCCTCACTCCTATGCATTTGCTGAGGCTGGCACATACTACAGTAGGAATTTAATAAATATTTGTTGTTTGCTGTTATTTTCCTTCTTTTTCCTTAAAAGTCTTCCTCATTCCTTTCTGTCTGCCCAACCTTTCAAACCCAGACCAGGAGGCTAGTTTACTTCACCAAGTCTTTCCAATCACCTCAACCTACGCAGATTTTTTTCCTACTCTGATTTTCTATAGCATTTTTTTGTTTGGAGTGGAGGTTATAAAGGGACATAGAAATACACACAGATCGCATGTGGATAAAGGGAGAATGTTGCTGTAAGCAAGATATTTTAAAAAACAATTTAAGTTATTTTCTTTCCCTTCTATAGAAACATATAAGGGCATTGAAGTGTTAATCAAGGTAATTGAAGTGTTAATCAAGGTAATAAGGAGATTTGATATACAAATATTCACCTGATATCCAACTGTTCATGACTACATCTCATGCATAAAGTCAGGTCAACTTGAACTTGCCATTACATTAGAAGAATTATATTGATAACAGTGTAGCAATTGTGTGCAAAGCATGCAGTTACTTATGTGCATGTATAGAATACTTGAAACATAGAAATGAAATATGTATGATATTTGAATATAATAATGTGTTTGCTCAATTTAAAAAATTACTTCCAAATTTTTACTATTAACAGTTTTAGAATGGCACAAATTACATTTGTTCAGTAGTATCCTACACTGATACTACTTCAATATAGCCATGGTAGATATAAAATTCTTTGAAAAGAGTCCATAATCATTGATATGTGTCTTTTCTCAGTCCAATGCTGCTCACAACCATTCCCACTTGAGTAGGGAGTCTTTGGGATTTGTTGTGGTTGAAAAACAGTTGCCAACCTTTTAGTGATGATTCTCTCTGCACCTAGCTGGACTAGTGGCCAATGATGAGACACAGTCCACCGCTGGGCCTACAAATGGAGTCGTTCCAATTTGTCAAAGTAGAAAGTAAGCTCCTTGAAGGCTGAACTTTTTCCCTTTTGACTTTTTATCAAAAGGGGTCTTGCCAAAAGTCTGTGCTTAATAAATGTTTATTGGATTGAATTGGTAGGACTAAGCAAAGATTACACTGAAGTGGCATTGCCATTAGGAGTCCTCCATCTGCCTCTGTACCACAATGAAGCTTCGGGAGGACCTCAGTGGAGAACATCCCTTAAGCAAGGGAGTTTTAATGGGATGGCCAAGAGAAGTTCATGTGTGAATTCTAGAATATAACAGGCCTTTAGGTAATGTAAGTACTGGTGACATAAAATCTAAGTTCCATGAGATATTAAAGGATAAATGGCATCATTTATCTGGTGGGTGTTTGAGCACCAATGAGGAGTAAATGATTTGATTTTGTGGGCTCAGAGGATTTGTCAGCTGCCTCATAAGTATAATTCTGGCTCTTCATATCCCTGCTGCTTCTAATTTAGCAGGACAGGCTCATAATTGAAGCAAATTAACTATTTACACTTGCCACTTCTACCAGGGGAAGAGGACACATCAGCAGGAAAGAATGAGTGGGAAATTAAATTCTTCCCACTTGTGTCAGATCTGCCCTTATATAAACACATTAACAGTAATTTCATGAGGCGTCAAACATAGGAATAAAAACTGAGGGATAAAATAATGAGGTGTTGCTAGTGAGCTAAACCTCTATGGCTAATATTGCTGCATATGAATTATGCAGCCTGAAAGAAGGCATATGTTACAGTACTCAAATACTTGCCTTGCAAGTGTTTGCTGATCATTAAATTCTGGAGCCCGAGGTAAATCTATCTTCCTTTTCCACCACAAAGTAAATATCTTCTCTCCATCTCTCTGTCTGTCTCTCTGCCTCTCTCTCTCATACACACACACACACACACACACACACACACACACACACACATACCCACATACACACACACATAAACACACACAGGTTGTTGTCCCTTCTGCATATACCAAACTCTGAATAGGCATTCCATTCCATTTTTAGCATAACAGCATGTTTATTTAGCTCTTTGGCTGAAGCTTTAAAGCCATTTAACGTAATGTAAACAAGAACATTTTGTTTGTAATTTGCTAAATGTATTACAGCCTTACTGTGTCTCCAATTAGGAACTTAAGGTTCATTTAGTACATTTACATCTGGTTCTGATTTAAAGTGACTTTCCTTTTCCATTTAAGAGCTGCTTTGACTTGGCTGGAAATGACCTGAGTGCCCTTTATAGCTATTTGGACCATTCCTGTCTGCTTTAAAGCCAGAGAGACTCTTATTTAATAGGCTTAGTTTGAGCTTCACAGTAGCCAGTGCACATGGGATCTATATTGAGATGAGTACTAGAAAAGAATTCAAGAATACTTAGGTAGACAGAAGATTTAACTGGAACCGCATTTCAAAAAGGATGCTGAGGATTGCTGGAAATCCAATGAGACTAATACAAAAGATGGGACATAGTTAAGTTTATTTTTTTTTCTCTATAGTTTCTAGTCAGTGAAAAATAAGTAGCAAAGAACAACATCACACTGATAACTTGTTTTATATTACTCTCCCCATCTGGTGCCTTCTTTAAAAAAAAAAAAGACAATATACTAGCTTACTGAAATGAGCTCTATCTATTGTCTTACAATTCATTAGCATTTAAAACTTCCAGTTGGAATCCCCAACACAATTCTGTTCCCACTCCAGAGTCAGCACCATTTTCTAAAGTATTAAAATGCAGATATTTCTGATACATGCATTTTTTAAGTGACTTTGGGAAAAGAATTGTGTATGTGCATATGTGTATGTATATGTGTGGTTTTGTGTTCCTCAGAAGATTTGAGCTTTTCTTTCTGCATTCCTTTGAATTCCTTCTTTGTACAGAACTTCACAATGACCCAAGTCCATCTATATCTATAGCCATTCATCCATCTATCCATCCATCCATCCATCCATCCATCCATCCATCCATCCATTTATCCATCTATCTTTCTATCTTTCTATCTATCTATCTAGAGTCTTTCACTCACTACGGATCCTGAAAATAAAGACCTGTCATTCTCCATGGCTGCTGTTTTCCTCCTACACTTCCCAACGAAGGAGCATGTGATATAAACACATGGCAACTCTATTAGTCATGCTCTCATGTATAGACAAGAAAACATTCAATTGTAATCTCCCTAATAGCTAGTTTTTCTTAAATATTGTAATTTTCTAAGCCCCCAATAAGTCATCAATAATTTTGTCCATTTTTCCCAGTTTGTGTTTACATTTGTAGCTGTTCGTAATTGTGGGCTATTAGGACAACAGGAGTTATGCACAATTGCGGTCCATGGAATCCTAGCCTCCCATTTGAACCAGCTGCCTGCACGATGCCAATTGCATCATGTGGCTTTATTTTCTAACATGCACATTTGTCCTAAATTTTGGAGCTTAATAGCCTGCCTCTAATCTGCTCCAGCGACATTCCTTTAAAAATAAATAACAGTATGCATGCTCTCCAGTTTGAATATTAAACGAGGGCGAAGTAGAATTAATTTAGTTTGAAACACAGATATTACATTATGCTGGCACAGTGAGTCAACATAAAGGGAATGAACAGGTGGTAATACACCATAATAACACTTTTGGATATTTTGCTGAAATTCTCATGGTGCTGAAATGCGAAAACTAGGCAAGTGCTTTTACTTTGTTGGGAGCCCTTTCAAGCTCCAGGAGGGCTGTCTCCTGCGAACAGAGCCCTGGTCTTCCACATGCAGGATACTGCTTCTAGGAATTATGAGCTGGTTTCATCTCCTTGACCTCATTCTGTTCCATGAGATGAGCTGGGTCTATTTGTAGTGTTTTTTAGAGTCTTGGAAAAGAGAGTCATTGTCACTTTCAATTCCTCTTTAGGAAAATCTTACCTCTCTGTTTAAGTAAGCCCCTCTGCCAGGAGGAAGAGGGAGCATTGGGCCATTTTAATGAAGATAAATGAAAACAATGCCAAGGTGCCTGTCAGAAGAGTTCGCATTTCCCTGGTCCTTTAAAGTTTACCAAGCACTTTCGTCCCCTAGCAGTGCTGGGAAGTAGGCTGTAACATAAAAAGTTTCCTATTTGGAGGTAGGCTTTGGAGTTTCTGCTAATCCCTTGTCTCGGTATTCATGCCTTAGGATGCTTTTCTAAAAGAGAATAATAACCATAAGAAATCCCATTTCTCCTATCTGTTTCCTTCCCCCATGCAGCACTCCAACTGGACTCTGAAAGGCTTTTGCTTCACAATACCTAATGTGTTGTGCCATCTAAGTAACACAACGGTTCAATTTTGATTCACAAGCTGAATGCTCCAAAGCAAGCTCTAGTAAGAGACAGACAAAAGGTAGTCTAATTATATGTAACTTATAAATGAATCAGAAAGTAAATGCAAGAAACAATGTAGAGCAAGCCATGTAATCATACATGTATGAAAACCACGCAGAGCCTTTCTAGCTCTCTATCTAGGACCCTGTGATGGGTTTATGAAGAGGCCTCTAACACTGCTTCTGTGTCTTTATTGTTTAATGAATGTCTACATTGGGAAGGCTTAACTTCCTTCTGAAAGTCAATGTTATTGCAGTTTATTTTAGTATAAGAGTAGAGTTAGCATATGAAAATGGATAATCTACTGGTTTATGAACCTATTAGGGCAAAATGACCTTCTGCAGGCCACCTGGCATCACTTTTCTTCCTCTTCCCACTCCAAAAAAAGAAAAGGAAAAAAAAAAGCCCTGACAAAATTGAAAATGATGCTGCTATTAGGAAGAAAATTAGCTAGAGTTTGAGGTTTTTCAGTTTGTGTTTTAAATTGCAAAGTGACTAGTTTCTGACAGAAACATAAGATCACATATTTAGGGCTGGAAGAAACCTTAGAGGCCATCTCAAGTCCAACTTCTTAATTTTACAGCTGAGGAAACTGAGGCTTAAAGAGGCTAAGTATCTTGTCCATGGCATCAGTGTCAGATGGGATTTGAACTGAAGACACCCTGTCTCAAAGTGCAGCATTCCATTTACTGCACCATTATTTTATTATATAACATCAATACCACTGGAGAATAGCCTAAGGAAGCGCTTTGAGGACACTCTGTATATTACTGGTCTATTACCATCCTGATTTTTGAATATTGCCCAAGAATATAGAAATTTAGTCAGAAATCAGAGCAATATTTTGGAGAATGTAGGGAGACACATGTATTTAGCTTATTCAATTAATTATTTCTTCTTTAAGCAATGTCTGCATTGCCTCTGAACTTGGCTTAAGTAATGTGCTTGGGAGGTTTGTCTTATGGGGTATTTTCCTTTCCTTTAATAGAACTCTGTGTCAACTTATGACTTAGTGGCATGACTCTTTCTTTTTTCCATCAAAGGGACTCCCTTTGGGCTGGATATCTCTCATAGTGGTTAAATCAACATTTGCAGCCCCTACATCTCTAAAACACAAAAGAGGGTTGGTGGGGAAGGTTCTCTGTGTGACCTCAGCAGAAGTTTTAGGGAAACCCACAACTTGAGTTAATTTTCACAATATATAGGCATTTTTTGACTTTAAGACTCTCTGTTTCTCCTGACATAATTTTAAGAACCTGATGAAAAGAGATGTAGTACTCCATAAATCAACTAAGAGGCAAAGGGACCAAATGTGGGAGTAACTCATCATTAAGAAGATATTCACATTATCCAAATCCTCAAACTACAGATATTTAAGCATTTCGATGACCAGTGTGTTCCTCCTCATGGTACATAAATCTCATACTAGCTGCTACATTATTTAAATGAGAATGCTACCTTGTCTGGTCATTGACGGGCCATGGTGAAAGTGTTCAAGGTTTAGAAAAATGAAGCAAAACTGGGTCATAGTCAAGGGAGGGCAGTGATTCCAAGGACCACCTCAGTAATTGATTCCCCACTATCCCCTAAGGACTCCTGAAACACCTCAGGACATGGCTGAGAAGCAGTATCTCACTGGTCTTCCCCAGTATAATATTTGGTGATACCATGGGGATACATTAAATAAAGAAGCAAATTGTACATGTGTTCCCACTTAACCCAACGTGGACTGCGTTCTAGAAGGGTTTGGGTAACATACTTTGGTGGTCTTTAGGGAGTGGCTGAGAATAGAAGAGCTTAAGCTTTAAGTTAATTTTACAAAGAGTGAAACTGAGTTTTGATGACAATTGAGTAAACAGTTAAGTGCTGAAGAGAGGTGTGGACAGTTTTCAAAACACCCTGAGGATTTTTTAGTCTTTATGAACACACCAGCAACTCTAGGGAGTGATGTAATCCTGGCTAAGGCATGTAAAGTCCCTTTCAAAAGTAACTGCACTATATAAACCTTGAAACAAAGAAAAGAACATATAGTAGAGCACTAAAATGGTATAAAATTATATGAAAGTCTCCTAAAGTGTGATTCTGATATAGCCCATTTTCTCTCATTCATTCCAGCCATTGAAAAAGCCATTCAAAGCACTTAGAAGCTATTTCTTTGCAGCTTACCCAATTTCTACAATCAAATTAATGCCTTTTGTAACACTTCTTACCTGTTTTTGCTCCTCTCCTAAACCATCCCACATTGAGGCCACAATTTTAGAGACTTCACCAAAAGTTGCATTTGGATTTTGGCCTTTGATGGCTGCCTGGGTATCTCGGAAGAATAATGCATAGGCAGACACAGGTTTCTGAGGCTCGTTAGGGTCTTTCTTCTTCTTCTTTTTGGGAGTTTTTGGTTTCTTTCCCATATCAGAAGCAGGCCTTTTCTCTCCACCATTTATCTGGAATGGGATTACAGTAGAATTACAGAGGGGCCCACCAAAGCATGGGCCAAATCAAATTGCTGTTTCTCATTTAGGCTTACACACACACACACACACACACACACACGCACAATCCTAAGTAGCATTTTTATTTGTAGCTCTGGGTTCATATAAAACTTGATATCTCATGTAAGCTATGACTCAGTCCCTCACAGCATGCATAACAAGTCTTTGAAAATAATTTTTGATTGCCTTTATAGATTACCCTATTATATTGATTCAGCTATTCTTTTTTCACTTTATGAGTTTGATAGTAATTATGATGGTCAATCACATTTTAATGCAGTGATTTACACAGACTCTGGAAGCTTTCTGAATGGTTTTTAACAGTGTCTGAATCTCCAGAAAGAATCCTCATGTATTAGAGGTTTGTCCTTCCATTCCCATGCCTTCTAATTCTTCATCAGGACGTAAGAAGACCTCTGCATTTTGAAATGTATGCCAGCAGTGAGAATTTCGTCAATTTCTTGAAAGTATAAGCCCTAGAAATGGACTACTGGTTCGTTTTCTGTGGAGCATTCTAGCTAGTTCATTATTCAAATATTGGCCACCATGAGATGATATTTTTGGGTTCAAGAGGGAGGGCAGAACCGCTTGTGAAACCATCTACTAAGGCATGGAGGGAACACCCATGCCATTGCAATCATACATCCTTAAAAGTATTAAAACTTTGCATTTGTGATTGCTATACTAGAGACTCACATTACATAAACAATAAAAACCTCACTTGTTCAGACTAACTGGTGGCATGGCTAGTCTGAAAGAAGGGAAAGTCAATAATTAGGGTTTCTTTAAATATGTGAAATGGAATAAATCAACTAGAGAAACAACAGAGACATTCCATGATGATAGTGCAAAAAAAAAAATTTCCTCAATAATCAAAAGTCTATAGCAAAAAGGATTTAATGAATCATTTGGCTTGGGCTTGCTGAGGCTACTAGGATGGATTGAAATATCATCAATATAGAACTGACAGAGACAATACAGGTCATCTAGTCCAATTGCTAATTTTATAGATGAGGAAACTGACACCCAGCGATGTTAAGTAGCTTGCCTGAGATCACACAGGTAGGTCCAGCAATAGAGTCAGGATTCAAACCTCAGACTCTACAACTGATTCTCTTTTGGGATGGGACCTGAGCCCCTGCTTGGCACATAAGAATTTTCAATTAGGAATTATATCAAAGGTAAGAGACAAATAGTAGATACTATGGATGAGAAATTTGTGTTTAAGGGGAAGCTTAATTTTAATTATACTTACGGAAGACCAGAATTATGTAGAGAAGGAGAGTTTACTAATTGGCTGGACATTCCATTTTGGCAAAGGAATTTGATCCTTAGAGATATGACTGGGACTAATGAGACTATACGTGGCAAGGAAGGTGAGAAGGCACAGTTACATATAATGGCAGAGGGTGTACAAATCCTTCTAAGCATCATTAGTAGAATGCTCCCTCTGTAAGCCATATATGGAGTGGTAAAAATAGCTGCAGCAAATGCTTACATCATAAAGCATTCAAGTTACTCTGTATTCTCAGGGTCATGTTAACAGGGGGAAAAGAGAGTTAATAAAGCAAAGAATTTCAACTCCCAAATTACCTTTTGGTAAATGCTAACTTTTGGAGGAAAGAGGTTGGATGTGCTAGATCCAAGAGTGCTAAATATACAGGATCTACTTCATTAATAATGTAGCTAACATACCAAAACCCAATGATGTCCACTGGATAGAACTTGAATGAAAAAATGTAAATTGCTAGCTTCAACAAATGCCTATATTTTAACAGCTACTGGGACAGAGGACTGTCAGTGTTTCTTTGGTACTCTCATCTATAGAAGAGGTTTCAGAGAAAACCTGGAAACTGTAGACTACTGTGTTCATACTGGGCAGGCTAATAGAATTTATCATCTGGGTAAGAATCTCTGAATATTTAGGCAAATATGACCTGAATTCTGAAAGGGAAATTATCCCTAACTAATTTACTATAGTTTTTGAAGGACCAACAAAGCAGTAATAAGAGGGAAGTAGAAGACATCATTTAGTTAGATTTTCAAAGACTTTTGACAAGGGTCTTCATCAAAGGTAATTAAAAAAAAAAGGAATCATTGGTGTTAAGGGAATTTTTTTTTAATAGAAAGTAAACTGACCAAGAAACAGGAAGTAAAGAGTAGGGCAAAGAGTTCGCGTTTTATGTATGTATTAGTATTAGATCCATTTTTATAAAATGTTTTTCTAAATTAAATGAAAGGGGAAATATGAAACGAAATCTGTCTGTGGATATTAAACTCTTCTGAATAAGAAAATGCTTGTGATAGGAGACCAAACTCTCAATAGTTGAATGCGTATGTGTTTGAAAGGGGGCTAGATAATTCTTCACATGAAAAAAGCCTATAGCTTTTGATGAAATACCAACTTAATAAAGTGGGTGGTCTAACCACAATAGTTGAGCAGATAATTAAATCTTAAACTGAATTAATATAAACATAGTTTCCTGAATAAGTGAGGTGATAATCTTTTTGTATTCAGCCTTAGTGAGATCATATTTGATGTCTTGTTTTCAGGTCAAGGTGCCACAATTTATGAAGAACTTTGACAGACTAACATACTTCTAGTCAGTGATTCAGATAGTGAGAGGGCTTGAGGCCATTCCATAAAAGAATTAGTTGAAGGAAATGGGGCCATTAGCCTGGAGTAAAGAAGACTTTGTTGAGCTATGTTAGCTTTCTTTAAGTCAAAGTCAGTAACTAGCAAGTGGAAGATGAATCACACTAACTCTTCTTTATTTTGAATACAGAACTGAAGCAATGAGTGGAAATTGATGAGCAGTAGATTTCTACTTGATCTGAGGAAGAATGACTCAGCAAAGTAGGATGGGAAACTTCAGGAGGTAACTAATTCCTTCTCTTTGGCAGTCTTAAACAGGAAGTTGGATGTCTACCTGTTTAGTCCAATAGAGATGGGATTAAATGATCACAGATATCATGCTCAGCTCTGCAATAGCTCACCCAGTGCTTACTAACATAGGTACTTCATAAATATCTATTTAACTGAGTTGAAAAAACTACATTCTTAAATCATTGCAAATTTATTCTCTCCATGTTTTTTAAGAAGAGACCTAAGTACCTTATACCACATTTATTACCAATGAATAGGGCACAAATTAAAGAGCATGAGCCAACATTGAAGTCTGATTTTTCTCTTTTGTCAAGTAGGAAAGGCAATGAAATCTAAAAGAAATAGAACTCATCAAGAACCAAAACTGGTTTGGGTGTTTGAATCCTGAGTTTTCCATGAACTCAGGATACCAAAGTACATAGCAAGTTGACTAGGTGGATAATCTTTGTGCCTTGAGGTCCAATATTATGAAAAGAGAATGTTCCGCCTCATTGTAGTTTGAGAGCTGATGAGTCTAATTGCTTTGGCAGTCTATGAGGTCAGTATGAGGCATCTGGCCATTTTCTGGCTTTTTTGGGGGTATTTTTCCAGCATGGTGGAGAATGTAATAATGATCTGCTGCTGTGCAACGTGTTTGTTGCACATCTCAGAGTCAGGGAGATTTGCCTAGTCTGTCCTGTGAAAAATAAAGTTGCTCATTATTGTGTTTGCTATATTTTAAAGGAACATAACGATGATTGGCATGACTGTATAGACCAGTTGTTGGTCATATTTTTGAATGATAGTTGGTTTTTGGATCCTTGTATTATTTGAGATGAACACAATAAGGATGGATATAGTTTATCTGAAATTAGTTAAATGGATGCATAATCAGTCAACGGACAATCATTTTGAGCGTTCACTAACTTCTGAAGCCCATGTGATTGAATGGAAACAAATGAGTCCATGTCTATAAAGAAGCTTGAATCTAGGCACAACATCAAATCATAAAATTTCTAATCTTGCCAGGGTTTTAAGATGGGAAATTATGAAGTCAAATTTAAGCTGTGTCACAATGATCTTAAAAATAGAGAGGAAAGCATGTGAAATCTGCCCCCCCCCCAATGTAGAGTTCCAACAGTTCTAATGTCCTTTACCACAATGCTTTTCCATGGCCTAGAATCGCAAGCCCACAGAGAAACAAATTTTATATAGAAACAACAAAAAATTAATGTTAACAACATGGAAAGTGGTTAGGATGAGACCTTAATTTTGACTCTCATCAGCCGTGGAGATGTCACCATTAATTAAAGCAAAAGGCATAGAAGACGATTTTTACTTCTGAATCATACACACATGCATACAAACACAAACGCACACATTTTTGTAACCTACTGATAGGCACAGATTTATTCTCCCAAATCCCTAGAGGTGTACTTAGCTCTTAGTAATCCACCTCCTGTCATGGCTTATTGCTTAATTATAGTGATGTATTTAACTTATTTATCACAAGAAAACAATAATCTTTCACTTTAAAAAAGCATGTGCTTACTGTGTTGCTCAGATAATAGATGTTAGGACTACAACAACTAGGAGTTAAGACTCTCAAGGAAAGTGCCTCACTGATATCTAAATGTCCCTGGAGAAGTTGAAAATGTCTATAAGCATATTTAAAATAAACGGCAGCCATACTCAAGCCTTTAATGGAGCTAGGAGAGCGGTTTTATGCACACTATCTTGCAGTAATCGCTGTAGTTTAAAATAGATTTTAATCAAGCGCCATCTGCATAATAGGCTGAACAAACAACATCAAACTCTACTTATAAGTCTTATCATAAAAGTAAATATTGTAAAGTCTCCGCTGCATAAACAAGACCTAGAACAGCACTTTGGTGACTATGATATTTCTGTTGGTGAAGGTTTTGCTAATAAATGCTTTGGACTGACTATTTAAATTGCTCCTTTATTTCCTTATGTCATCCATAAATTGATAATACATGAGAATATTCAGAATTTGGGAGATAAATATTATTTATCATGTTGGAGAACAAATTCACAGAAAATCAGACTAAACTTATGGTGAATCCGGCAAGCTTGTGTTTTTTTTTCCTCACACTAATCTTTACTACTGTAATCACTGAATAGCTATTGCATTATGCAAAAACATGAATTATAGAAAAAAACATAGAGTCCAAGACACTGTTTTGTTTATATTTTGAAGTTATTAAAATAATTGATGGATAAATATCTGGGATTTTATTAAGTAGAATTCAGCGTTAAGTTCAGTTGACCTTAATGTAGCCAGTCAGAGACTTATACTCTTCAACTTTAGTAGGCAGGTGAAACAACTGCCTAGACAATTTGCATGAAAAAACAGGAACTGAGTGGAATGCAGTAGAAAGAGCGCTCTGGATATAAAATCAGAGGACCTAGGTTCAATTCCTATCTCTGACACTTGCAACCTGTGAAGTCACTTAACCTCTTTGGGCCTCAGTTTCCTTAAGTGTAAATGAGGGGGTCTAGCTCTAAGTCTATGACTCCATTACTTCTTATTTACATCAAATTTCCTAGATTTCTTTGTTCAACCCTTCATTTGCCTATGTAAACAAAAATTTACTTAAAAAATTATGGGATCCAGGTTTCTTCTGCATGTGAAAGAGCAAGATTATCTTGGGCCAGTTTGCCAAAAAGCCTGAAGACTGTGAATAGGAATTTCATTCTTTGTGTTTTCACTGATTTGAGAAGTGAGTACATACATGGTATTTAGGCCATGTCTAGAAACATAAAGTCCTTGGGAAGAAAGCAGTCTAGAAGAATTTTGTTTTGTTGCTTCTGGAAACATTTATAGATAACTATTCACCAAGGATTTGGGTAACTGGATTCAACCAATGTGGAAAAAAAGAAGTTTTCCACCAGTTTCTGTTGTAGGCTCAGTCTTAACATACTGCAGTTGTTTTTTATTTAAATCTTTCCTATTTTCCTAGTAATTAGCAATCCCCTTAATTGTTTTGTATTTTCTAATTGCTGATCTGTTTACATCTCTCCTCCTCCCTGCACAGAAAGTAAACATCTTGAAGGCAGAGACAGTTTTATTTTTTGTCTTTAAATTCTCTGCACCGCAGGTACAATGTGTGGCATGGAGTAGGCTCTCAATAAATGCTTTTTGAATTATATAAACATTCACACTAATTTAACTGTTGAGGCATAAAGAAAAAGGAAATATTAAAGATAAATGCTTTGCCAAAAGTGAAGTACTAAAAATATCAGAGAAAAAGTGACTTTACTATTGCCTTGAGGTAATTTCATGAAATATTTACGTGTATATTGATACAATTCTCCTTTAAGAATGTAAGGTCTTGGAGCCATACAATGACCCAACTGCTCCAGAAAGTCATTTAGAACTATACCCCAAAAGTCACTAAGCTGTGTATGCCCTTTGACCAGCAATGCCACTAATAGAAATATATATCAAAGAGGCTAAAGAGAGAGGGAGAAAAAAATACATATATAAATACAGATAGATAGATACACATACGTGTATACATAAATATGTATCTATATGCATGTACATACACATATACACACATTTACCAACACCTTTTATTGCAAAGAATTGGAAACAAAGAGGGTATACATTAATTGAGGAATGACTGAAAAAAATTATAGTCTAGGAATGTAATGGAATATTATTATATGCCCTAAAAATGATGAAAGGAATCAATTCAAAGAAACCTGAGATGACTCCTTATAAACTGATGCAGAGTGAAGTAAACAGAAGTAGGAGAAATTTTTATTGAAATGACCATAAAATTGTAAAGGAAAAGGACTTTGAAAGAATTAAGAACTCTGATTAGTGCAGTGAACAATTGTTACTTCTAGAAGACTCATGATGACAACATTCCTATATATCACAAACAAAACCCTGCAAGAAGAGACAGTAAGAGATACTCCATTTAAAATAACTCTAGACAGTATAAAACCCCTGAGAGTGTCTACCAAAACAAACCTAGAAACTGAATGAACACAATTAAAAAAAAACTTTTCATGCAAATAAAATGAGATTTAAATAATTAGAAAAATATTAATTGTTAATTAGTCAGGGCCAATATAATAAAAACGACAATTTTACCTAAACTAATTTATATATTCAATACCATCCCAATTAAATTACTTGATTTTTTTTACTGAATTAGGAAAAAACAACAACAAAATTCATTTGGAAGAACAAAAAGTCAAGAATATCGAAGGAAATAATAAAAATATGGGAGGAAGTTTAGCAGTATCAGATCTTCAATATGTTATAAAGCTGTAATTATCAAAACTATATGATACTGGCCAAGAAATAGAAAGGTAGATCAGTGGAATAGAGTAGACATACAATTAACAGCAGCAAATAAATATAGTAATCTTGTATTTGACATGTGCAAAGACTTAAATTTTGGGGATAAGCATTCATTATTTGGTAAAAATTGTTGGGAAAACTGGAAAACAGTCTGGCAGAAATTGAGCATAGACCAATATCTAATACCATTTACCAAGATCAGATGAAAATGGATGCATGACCACGACATAAAGAGGAAACTTTGAAGAACATGGAATATATTACTTATCAGACTTATGAATAGGTGAACAATTTATGAATAAACAAGAGATAGACAGCAGTGTGTGGTGTAAAATAGATAACTTTGATTTCATTAAATTAAAAAGTTTTTGTACAAATAAAATAAATGTAGCCAAGATGAAAAGGAAAGCATAAAATTGGGGGAAAATTATAGAAAGATTCTCAGATAAAGGTCTCATATCTTGACTATATAAAGAAAGGTAACCAGTAGTGTCAAAAGCTAGAGATTAGTTAATAAAGATAAAGACTGAGTAAAGGCCAGGGAATCCAGGGATAAGGATATCATTGGTAACTTTGGAGACACAACTTTCAGTTAAGTGATGAGGTCAGAAGCGAGACTGCGAAGGGTTGAGAAATGAATGAGAGGAGAGGAAGCATAAAAAATGAGTGTAAATAGCTTTTTTCTAGGAGTTCAGCTGTGAAAAGGAGAAGAGAACATAGTAGGGTCAAATAATTCAATTTTTGGTTTGTTTCTTTTTGTTAATAAAGGATGGGGTAGGCTTGAATTTGTAGACAGAAGGGAAGAAAGCAAGATGTTGATGAATGAATTTGGAACCACTAAAATGAAATAGTCGAAAATGAAGATTAAAATGTCCATGAAATTATAAGAAATGTCAATGGGAGATGTCAATGTACAGAGATTTTTATTTTTAAATGTAGGCTCACAGGATCATAGATTTAGAGCTGAAAGGGACCTTAGAGGTCATTGAATCTAATCCTTCATTTTACAGTTGAGGATTCTGAGTCTTTAGAGACATTAAATGACTTGCCTAGGTCACAGACCTACTAAGTGTATGAGATAGGATTGGAAATCAGGTTTTCCTCATTCCAAACCTAGTATTCTACTGACTACTCCACAGACTTCTCATCAAACCCCAACTCTTAAGTATGAATCAAAGATTATATGTACCTTTAAATTCAGAGGAGCAGATATGTGGGTGGCTGATTGAAAAGTACAATATATCTTCAGTTTTTTGTTTGTTTTTTTTGGTTTGTATCTGTGATTTCATTTGTATAGGGGGAATTCCTGGTGAGGATATTGCCTCTACTGCTCCAAACTGGCAACTGTCCTGTACTTCATTTGAAGTACTTCATTTGAGAGAGAGCTGGCTGGGGCACTGAGAGGTTAAGTAACTAACATCTATTATGTGTCAAAGGCAGGTCTTGGAAAATGGTCGTCTTGATTCTGAGACTAGCTCTCTATCTATTATTCCATGCTGCCTTGTTATATACACATAGTTTAGAAAAGTGAATTTTCTGTCCTCCACATCCCTTGAACAAGTTCCTTTGTATAAGTAGTAAGGCCCTATTAAAGAATAGAAGCACAGGAATTTTAAAGATCCTTAGCCTGGCAATTGATAAAAGGCAAGGCATTGCCAAATGAACAGGCTTCCAATGCCGGCAACATTTCAGTTTCCTAAAGCATCAGTTGCATTATGAGCTCTGAATTATATGATTTTAAAAATAAGCATTTAGTGCACAGCCTTACTTTTGTTCAATCCATATGCTTTTCTGTAATGATGCCTGAAAATACATCCAGTGTATGACCTAAGGCTACTGAGACAGCTCCATAACAATCAGAAAGGTTTGTTAGGTACTATTTTGGAAGGTGATATTTATTTTACGTACATAGTGCCCATTTTGGCAAAACAATCTCTTTCCTCCTTAAAGACGGATTTTTTTGTACATAATTATCCATCTAGATCAATTGAGGTCCATAGTCCTTTCAAAAGTAATCATTTATTTAAAATTATAACTTCTCAAGAAGAAGAAAAAGTATCATGGGGAAAGGCAAAGTTTACAGTGTCGGGGTCTCTCTTCAATGCACTTCATGGCCAAGTTCTAACTGGTGGTTTAAATTACATCTAGAACTGAAGTGGTTATAATACAATAACATATATCAATCCCAGTTACCTATTAAAGAACGAATTCTGGTTTTACCAGCAGAATGCCTACGTGTTTTTTGCAAAGACTTGGGCTGGTGAATTTTAAGCAGGGAAAGGAGGTGAAAAACTTAATCTACAAATGGGATGGAAGCATGAATTTAACTGAGAATTGAAACAAGACACAGAAAACTACACAGACTTGATCAGAGTAAAGGTAATGTCAGTGGAGAAAAAGAATATGCAAATGAATGCTTACACTAGTAGAGGAGAATGGACAAATATACTAGTAAAAGAATAATGCTTTTCTGATTTAGAGTTATTTAAATATGTACCATTTCAGCAAAAGTAAGGTTAAAGATTAAAAACTAACAGAAATGCATAAATTGGTCTTTAAGGAGATTATTGTTACATCATAATATGATTCTTGCTTTTTTTTCCTTTGTTAATGTTTCAGTTATACTTTTTTGTTTGGTTCCATCACTTTCACTTCCAACATAACTCTTATTTCTTCTCCCTTTACCTCTGGGCCCCCAATATAACCCTTCCTTGTGCCAACAAGGAGACAAGTAAAACAATTCATAGCCATGTTTGCAAAGGTAAAGGCAATATTGTTCAATCAAGCTATTTTGTAAGGGGATGTGAATTATCCACGGGAAATCAGCTCTTTGACATTATTGCAAGGAAAAGATGCTTTTGAGTTTCATTTTGGCTCAAGTGCACACTTGTTGGAGAGATGCCATCAGAATTTCTAACACTGCTTAATAATCTTAAGATTTTGAATCCATAATTTAAGATTTTGGGTTGTCAATATCCCCAAATATCATATTATTTGTTTTGTGTATTATCCATGATGAACTCTTCCATTCTAATCAATATACTATTTTGGTGACAACAGGAAAGAAATCAGAAATTGTGGAAGGCAGGCAGCTAGGTGGCACAGTGGATAGAGAACCAGCCTTGGAGTCAGGAGGACTTAAGTTCAAATCTGGGCTCAGAAACGTAACATTTACTGGCAGCGTGACTCTGGGCAAGTCACTTAACCCCAACTGCCTCACCAAGAAAAAAAAATTATGAAAGGGTGGAGTTTTCTTCCTCATGTTTGATTGCATACTTAAGATTATATTCTAAAGCCATATGTCTAAAATTTCTTATACTTTATATTTACTTCTACTTATTTTTATCTCTTCCCCAATGGCAAAACAATTGGAGAACTGAGCATCAAAGAAAGTGTACCATGGGTATCAAAATACTAGTCATTCAAAAGAGCATTTATTAAGTACACTCTCCTAGAAAAGCTAGAAAAGTTTACAAGCATATAGGCCTGCTATCACTGAATGTCATTAAATGGTTTCATGAAAACACAACGTCAAGTAGAGTGATATTATAGCAGTATTTGGAAACTTTGTGACTGGTTTTGGTAATAGAGTATTTGTGAAGGTATTGAGAAATGGGATTGGTTGGGGCAGATTTTATGGGGTATCCTATGCAGTATGAAATAAAGCAGCATACCATAATGTCAATTTTCTAGGAGAAGTATGGATGAAAGTGAAAATACTATTTTTACTTTCTTTTCTTTCTTTTGGTGAGGCAATTGGAGTTAAGTGACATGCCCAGTGTCACACAGCTAGTAATTGTCAAGTGTCTGAGGCCAGATTTGAACTCAGGTCCTCCTGACTCCAAGGCTGGTGTTTTATCCACTGTGCCATCAAGTTCCCCCTATTCTTACTTTCAAAAAATGGAGAAGAGTAGAATTTTCAAATTACAATATTGTGGCTTGACTTCAATTTCTGGAAAATTCTAAAATATCAAGAAATAACCAACAAGAAGTGGTCAGTAAATATTTGGAAAAAGAAGCTGTGGTTGGAAGGTGTTAGCATGGCTTAACCAAGAACAGGTCATTCCAGACAGCCTGATTTCCTTTATAGACAGGGTTATAAAAGGAGTAGGTTAGAGGAAGTATAGAGTTGAGTTATATTCATATAAAAAAACAAGTGTTTATTAATCCAAGATAGGAATGGGGGATATAAAGATAACAAGGAAATAATCCTTGAGCTCAAGGAATTTGCATTTTACTGAAGGAAACAATAAGCATACAAATATGTAAACATCACATACACAAAGTAAATCTAAAATGTTTACAGAGGGACAGAAAAAGCACTAACAACTGGAGGGATCCAGAAAGACCTCCAACAGAAAGGGACAGTGAAGTTGAACTTGCATTCCAAGAGGCAGAGGGGATAGAGTAGTACAGCCAAGATGGTGGAGAAAAGGCAGCGACTCACCTGAGCTCTCCCAAAAGCCCTTTGAACACCTTTAAATAATGCCATAAAACAATTCCTGGAGCAGCAGAACCCAGAAAAGGATGGGGTGAAATAATTTTCCAATCAAAGCAACTTAGAAGGTCAGCAGGAAAGATCTCTTTCACCTGGGTGAGAGTGGAGCACAGTCTAGTGCATGCCATGGTAGCGCAGACCGAGCCCCAGCAAACCAGGAGCAGGCCTTGGGAGTTACTGAATCAGCAATAGCAATAGCTGCTTCCAGAGCTCTCAGCTCACAGTTGAACAACTGGTCCGAAGGAGATTGTAGGGGTCTCTTTGTTAGCACTGAAGCAGGTCTTTGTGGCTTTGTCCACTCATATATGGGTCACAGTTTCGGGTGGCAGTCCAAGGGCGAGGAGGAGCACTAGCAGACCAAAGCTTGTGGCCACAGTTGAGTAGGGACCCTCATCACAGTTCCAGGCAAGGATGAGTGCTTGTGATCGCTCACAGACCAAAGCACAGGCCAGGAGAGTAGTAAACACACCTCTCCTTAGATCATACCACCTTGGAAGTACTGAAAAGTTACAGGGCCCTAGAAGTATCTCTGAACAGCTGCACAAAACCCGTGAAGCTTAGGACAGTGAACCCTCCATCCTGGAAGCAGAGCCCTACTTTAACAAAGAGTTGAAAGTCAAGAAATAGGTAAGAAAAATAAGCAAACAAAAAAAAAAATTCTGACCATAGAAAGTTACTATGGTGACAAGGAAGATCAAAATATACACTTAGAAGAATACAACAAAGTCAAAACTCCTACATCCAAAGCCTCCGAGAAATATGTGAATTGGTCTCAGGCCATGGAAGAACTCAAAAAAGATTTTGAAAATCAAATATGAGAGGTAGGGGGAAAATTGGTAAAATAAATAGAGTGATCCAAGAAAATAATGAAAAATGAGTCAACAGCTTAACAAAGGAGACACAAGAAAAATACTGAAGAAAATAACACCTTAAAAAACACTAGGCCAAGTGGTAAAAGAGATACAAAAAGCCAATGAGGAAAAGAATGTCTTACAAAGCAGAATTAGTCAAATGGAAAAAGAAGCACAAAAATTCCCTGAAGAAGAAAATTCTCTGAAAAGGAGAATTGGCCAAATAGAAAAAGAGGTACAAAGGCTCGCTGAAGAAAATAATTCCTTAAAAATTAGAATGGCAGAAATGAAAGCTAATGACTTTATGTGACATAAAGAAACCATAAAACAAAACCAAAAGAACAAAAATTAGAAGACAATGTGAAATATCTCATTGGAAAAACAACTGACCTGGAAAATAGATCCAGAAGAGATAATTTAAAAATTATTGGACTACCTGAAAGCCATGATAAAAAAAAGAGTCTAGACATCATCTTTCAAGAAATTATCAATATTTTAGAACCAGAGGCTAAACCAGAAATTGAAAGAATCTACCAATCACCTCCTTAAAGAGATCCTCAAATGAAAACTCCCAGGAATATTATAGTCAAATTCCAGAGCTCCCATATCATGGAGAAAATATTGCAAGCAGCCAGAAACAAACAATTCAATCATTGTGGAGCCACACTCAGGATAACACAAGATTTACTACATTAAAGGATCAGTGGTCTTGGAATATGATATTCTGAAGGGCAAAGAAGCTAGGATTACAACCAAAAATCATGAACTCAGCAAAACTGAATAAATCCTTCAGGGGAAAAAATGGATATTCAGTGAAATAGAGGCCTTTCAAGCATTCTTGATGAAAAGACCAGAGCTGAATAGAAAATTTGATTTTCAAATACAAGACTCAAGAGAAACATAAAAAGATAAACAGGAAAGGGAAATCATAAAGGACTTAATAAAGTTAAACTGTTTACATTCCTACATGGGAAAATGATTCTCATATCCCATAAGAACTTTCTCATCATTAGGGCAGTTAACAGGAGTATATGTAGACAGAAAGCACAAGTGTTAGTTGAATATGAAGGGATGACATATGAAAAATAAAATTTAGAGGTGAGAGAGAGGAATATACTGGGAGAAAAAGAAAGGGAGTAGAATGGGGTAAATTATCTTACATAAAATGGCAAGAAAAAGCTTTTATAGTGGAAGGGAAGAAGCGGGAGGTGAGGGGGAGTGAATGAACCTTACTCTCATCAGAATTGGCTCAAAGAAGGAATAATATCCACACTCAATTGGGTATAGAAATCTATCTTACTCTATAGGAAAGTAGGAGGGGAAAGGGATAAGAGAAGTGGTGGGAGGGAAAGGGTTTGATAGAAAGGAAGGCAGATTGGGGGAGGGAGTAATCAGAAGCAAAACACTTTTCAGGAGGGACAGGGTGAAGGGAGAGAGGGAATAGAATAAATGGGGGGGATAGGATGTGAGGAAACACATTTAGTAATACTGTGAAAACAATTTTGAAGCAAGTTTCTCTGATAAAGGCCTCATTTCTCAAACATATAGAGAACTGAGTCAAATTTATAAAAAGAAGAGCTATTCCCCAATTGATAAATGATCAAAAGATATGAACAGTTTTTAGATGAAGTAATCAAAGCTATCTATAGCCATATGAAAAAATGCTCTAATTCACTACTGATTGGAGAAATGCAAATTAAAACAATTCTGAGGTACTACCTCATACCTATTAGATTGGCCAATAGGACAGAAAAGGTAAATGACAAATGTTGGAGAAGATGTGGGAAAAATGAAACATTAATGCATTGTTGGTGGAGCTGTGAACTGATTCAACCATGAGGTAGAGCAATTTGGAAGGGCTATAAAAACATGGATACCCTTTGACCTATCAATACCACTACCTCTGGATCCAAAAGAGATAAAAAACAAAAAAAGAAAAGGATCTATGTGTACAAAAATATTTATAGCAGCTCTTCTCTGGTGGCAAAGAATTGGAAATTGAGGGGGTGCCCATCAATTGGGGAAAGGCTGAACAAATTGTGGTATGTGATTATGATGGGTTACTATTGTGCTATAAGAAATGATGAGTAGGATGCTCTCAAAAAAACCTAGACTTACATGAGTTGATGCAAAGTTAAATGTACTGTGTACAAAGTAACAGCAATGTTATAAGATGATCAGCTGTGAATGACAGTTATTCTCAGCAATACAATGATCCAAGACAATGCTGAAGGACTTATGATGAAAAATGCTATCTATTCCCAGAGAAAGAACTGATGGTGTCCAAATATAGATTGAAGCATACCTTTTATTTTTTAATTTTTTTTGGTTAGGCAATGGGGTTAAGTGACTTGCCCAGGGTCATATAACTAGTAAATATTATGTGTCTGAGGCTGGATTTGAACTCAGGTCCTCCTGACTCCAGGGCCAGTGCTCTATCCACTGCGCCACCTAGCTGCCCCTGAAGCATACTTTTTAAACTTTATTTTTCTTGAGGCTTTTGTTTTTTTGGGGGGGTCCTATATTTTCTCTCATAACATGACTAATAAGGAAATGTTTTGCATGACTACACATGTATAACCTATATCAAATTGCTTGCCTTCTCAGTGAGGGCCTGTGGGGAGGGAGGAAGGGAAAGAATTTAGAACTCAAAGTTTAAAAACAAATGTTCAAAATTGTTTTTACATGTAACTGGGGGAAAATAAAACACTAAATAATTTTTTTTTTTAAAATAGGCAGATGTAAGTGAAGTGGGAGAACATTCCTGGCAGAGGCTGGCCTGTACAGAGGCATGGAGCCAGAATATGAGTGTCTTCTATGGGAAAGAGCAAGTAGAGCAGTTTGTCTGGAGCATAAATTGTGTAAGGGGAAATAATGTGAAATCAATATACAAAGATAGGTTGGAGGGAGACTGTGAAGAGATTAAGACATGACTTTCTCCGAAACAAAGAATTTTGCCAAGCATTTGATGAAGTCCTTCATGTGGCTTTTGATGGAGAGATATGAGATAGATGACAGTAGACCATTAGATGTATCTGTATTGGTTGAATGTCTGAATAAATACTGGCCATTAATAGTCTAATATTAGTTTGTAAGAAGGGCCTAGTTGAATGTCCTTCAGATCTGTATTTGTTGCTGTGTTTTTTTAAAACAATTTTATCAGTGACTAAAAGTAAAAATGGCATGCTTATCAAAGCTTCCCATGATACTAAGCTGGGGTAGTGAACTCACTGAATGACAAAGTTAAAAACCTATCCCCCCCCCCCCCAAAAAAGGAAACCCAATCACAATAGGGTAGAATAGTGGGTCAAAAATAACAAGATGAAATTTATAGTCTTATACTTCAAAAAACAATCAACTTCAAAAGCACAAGCTAGTTTGTCTGAAAAAAGATCTGGGACTTTTAGTGGACTACAAGCTGAAGATGACCCAATAGATGAGTCCATATGGCAATCCAAAAAGCTAATGTGATTTTAGGTTAAATTAAGAGGAGCATAGTGTCCATAGAGAGGAGAGAATCCTGCTACATTCTGCCCTAGTTCTGGGAATCCTATTTTAGGAAGGGCCTTGATAATCTGAGATTTCCAAAGGAGGGCAACGAGGATGGTAAAGGGCCACAAGCTCATACTCCAGGAGAAGTGTTGGGAGGAATTAACAATGGTTAGCCTTAACAAGTAAAAACTTGAGGGCAGGGTGTGATTACTGTGTTCAATTATTTGAAGGGTTATCATGTGGAAGAGGGATTAAATATATTCTGTTTGGCCCCAGAGAGTAGATATTAGAAGCAATAAGTGGAGATTGCAGGAGATATATTTTTGGCTTTTGAATCAGAAGAGCTATCTAAAGGTGGAAGTAGCTGCCTCCTGAGATAGTCGATTCTGGATGGCCCCCTTGTTAGGTATAGCTTGAATGGGATTTCTTATTCAGGTAGGGATTGAATTAGATGACCTCTGAAGTCTCTTTTGAATATGATAATTTGTGATTCCTGCTACAAAATTCAATATTTATTTGGTAAATGTTCTTATGATATATTTTTTTAAAAAAGCAACATTTTACTTTTTTGGTTAAAAAAATGTTTCCTAGAAAGGTAACTCTTCATTATCCCTTCTGCAAATCTTAAGAGTCTTTATGTAAGGAATTTATTTTAGTGTTAAAACTTTTTTTTTAAAGGATTAATTGGAGACTGCAAAGTAGTTTTGGAGAAGCAAACTGTTTATCATTTCAGTATGTGCTCTCTCATACCACTTGCTGTGGCTCCCACTTTCACTCACAACTTCTGCCTACCACAATTTAGGCAGGATGACAAGAAAGTAAAACTTGCAAATGTCTATCTTATTCGGTAGCTCCTAAGAAACAGTCTCACCATACCTTAGCAGTATCATCCCCTTCATCTTCATGGACTGAACTGGATGGCGAAGGAGTTGCAGACTTGCTTCCAGGTGGAGATGGTGAGTTATGGGGAACACTGTTTCCCGCCATATTCAAACCAAGCTGTGCACTGAGCTGTGATTGGTTAATGGTAGTCAGCTGACCATGCTGTATCATTGCTGGCTGCCTAATATCTGCAGGCTGAACCCTTGGTCTCATGGCTGCCATCTGAGGGTGGGAACTATATTGAGCTCCTTCTGTACTCTGTATATCTTGCATCTACAAAAGGAAAATTGGAAAGGAATAATTTTCCACAAACATGTTTCTAGCAAAAAGTGTTTTGCTTTCTGAGACTGCAGAATGCCCTGCTGATCTATACATTATTTCCAGTGTAAAATAATCCTGAGAGTTTAAATCAGCAAAAAGATTTTAAGTGACAACCAAAAAAGGCATTTCATAAGTGAACAGTTACATTCTGCTACTCATAATCTGATTAATTAAATTTTATATTCTTTCCATGTTAATGAAATGTAAGCACATATCACTAATAGTTTTGCATGGTGTATGTTTCAAAATATTGATGCTTATGAGAGCACTTGACAAAATTAAACAATTATTAGCTATTACAGCAGACACATCAATTCATTAAACTCTATTTATTATTCCTTGCTCATTTCAGATAGGGTTTAGCAGATGCTGAATATAGTACAATCCTTGGTTGAATTCTATATAGGTTAAAACTGGCCCATATGATGTAATAACATCTAGATTCATAACACTTAAAACCTTAGGTTGACTGATCAATTAATTGACTATTGAAGTGATTGGACTGAACAGTCAGATTTGAAAATAAAGCTTTAAAGTCACAAGGTCACCATATTAGTCCATTGTGCTATCTAGGTCACTGCTTTTTAGCATTAATGAGACTCACTCTTTTAATTCAAGCAATGAATTCAGACTCTGCAACGATTAGAATTAAAAGCATTGGAGGATGAAGCTCTTAACTTATCCAGAGGTCAGATATACAGTACGGGGGGGGGGGGGGATGGAGGATTTCACTTACTGTTCCTCCAGTATTCTCAAACTCCCCATAATGGAGAACATTTTGAGGTGCTGATAGAGGCAGCTCAGTTTCTTTTGCTGGTGTGGTTTTAAAAGCGTGTATAAGGGAAGGAAGGATAAAAAGATGGGGATGAAAAAAGGAGAAAGCACAAAGATGGCTACAAAGAGGTTTGAAGGTTCAAGTGACCTGTTTCAATTGAAAAACATAATTGATGTAGTTATTAAATTTTACATGGTGAGTTTGAATTTGACAGTAATTATCAGTCTATAAATGCTGCTGTATCATGAAAACATGGTGGAAAATAATTAATTATATATAACAGCATGCATTTTGACTATAACCCTTTTATCCATACTATATAGGTTATTTCCTTGTACTGGTTAGGCCCATTTTAAACTCTGTGTAGAAACTTAGGGCCTGGAATGGCTGTCTACTACTGTCAGTTTTACAGTTAAACTCTTCACCATAAAGTTTCTTTATGTCAACCCAGTTGATTCCATTAAACTCTTATCTAACTTATCATCCTAGCCTCTTACCTAGCTCAAATAAAGTAAAATTGATTTTGTTCTTTACAATGTATACCTCTCTGTCCCCCTCTTTTGTTCTCCTTTTCAATCTTTTTTTTCTCCCTTTTCTAGGCTCTATAGAAACTGCTTTCTAGGCATGAATCAACTTTTTCCCATAATCCAAACATCCTTTTTCCTTGTTTCAAACTGTAACACATAGATCTACTCTTCTGTGAAGTATTCTTTTCTTACAAATGAGCTTTTGTTTCAAAACGTCAGTTATCTTTTCTTAACAGATCCATTATATATATATATACATACATGCACACTCAAAATATCTATATATGTATGTTTGTATGCATATGGATTATAATTGTATCATATATTCATACACACAGGCCTGTGTGTATATGGATTGGACCTGTAACGTGTCATATATGTGTGTATATGGGTTGGACCTGTATTTTCATTGGTACCGGTAACTCCTAGGTGAGGAAATTCCCTCTACCAATACAGGTCAACATTTTCTTTGCATCTTAGAATCTTAGAGAATTGCTTAGGTCACTGAAAGTTTTAATGACTTGCCTTCCATATTACCAATATTCTTGTAGTCACCCAAGATCTCAAGCTCAGTATCATCCTCAACTCTTCACTCTCTATTCACTTCAATCCACATATCCATTCTATTGCTAAATTTTGATACTCATACTTTCACAACATCTCTTGTATATTCCCCTTTCTCTCCACTTACACAGCTACAGCCCTACTATAGACCCTGTATCACCTCTTACTTTGACTATTTCAATAGCCTTTTAGGTGCACCCCACCCCCCATTTGTCTCAAGTCTCTGCCACTCCAATGTATCCTCTACTCAGTGGCCAAAAGGATTATTTTAAAAGTTTAATTCTGACCATGTTACCTTTCTACTCAATAAACTCCAGTGACCCCTTGTTATTTTCAGAAACAAATGTAAAGTTTGCTGTGGCATTGAAGCCTTTATAATCTGGTCCCTTCTTGCCTTTCCATTTCTTATACTTTTCTCCCCTCCATGAACTCTATATTCCAGCTACATTGGCAACTTGCCATTCCTTGAATAGGACTCTGCATTTCATATCTTTACCTGAGCTGTCTCCCATGCCTGGAATGCTCTACCCTCTCACCTCTGACTTTTCAGTTTTCTTGACCTCCCTCAAGACTTGGTACTTATCTCATTTTCTGCAAATGCCTTTCTAAGTCCCCTCAGCTGCTAGAGCCTTCTTCTCTGAGGTTACCTTCCATCTACACTATATATTGTGTATATACGTGCTTATTTCTATCTTGTCTTGCCCGTTAGACTATAAACTCCTTGAGGGCAGGGATTATTTTTACTTTCCGTTGTATCCCTGTGCTTAGTAAAGTACTTGGCACATAGTAAGAACTTAGTAAATGTTTGATGACTGACTCATTAGGGTCACATAGACAACATGTGTCAGAAGCATGACTTGCATCCTGGCCTTCATGGCTTTGAGGACAGTCACTTTGGTATGTGTTTGTATTTGTATATAATATGTGATATACATATTTACTAGACTTCTGATTTCATTACTATAGGTAAGGAAATCCCTTTATCAGTGCAGAGCTGTGCCAGCTCCTGAACCTAGCCTTGGATTTAGAGAGTTGCCTAGTTCTCTAAGGTATTTACTACTGGGGTACTCAGTTGAGTAACTTGCCCAGGAAACACTCTAAGTCTGTAAGTAATAGAAGAATTACTGATCTGTATTGGTGGAGGAAGTTTTCACATCAAGAGTAACATCACTGATGAAATCATAGGTTCAAACAGCTATCTATATACAAAACATGTGTGTGCACATGTATACACAAATGTTTCCATACTGGGAGATCTCGATACCTATAAAGCCACAGAGATGATTTTAAAAAATCCTACAAATGTATTATACATGTACACATTTATGATGCATCTTCATGAATAATTATATTCTTTTGGGTGTGGGGAGGGAGGAATTGGTCATTTGAATCACTGGTAAAGAGAACGCTTATTGAGGAAAATGACAGATATAACACAGATCAGCAACTATTTTCCTATTTAGTCTTAGAGATCTGTTTGGGATAGCAAGAGGTTACATTGCCAGTATGTGTCAGAAGGTGGAAGTGAGCCCAGGTCTCCTGGACTCCCACAGCCTCTTGGGAAAAAGATGGAAGTCCTGGATGCAAGAATGCCAATGAATTCTACATTTCCCTTTTGCTTTCTGTTTTTTCCCTACCCTACAGCATAAATCTTACCATATGAATCCAACTAATGAAGCTTCATATGGAAGACTACTGCCTTTGGTTTAAAATATAACTCCTCTGTTTGGTATTTAAAGATCTTCACAGTCTGATTCTACTCTGCTTTTCCAGGCTGATGACATATTGCTTCCTCTCACATACTTCAAGTCTAGGCAAATTGCGCTACTTCAAGTTCCCTATATGTGACAATCAGTCTCCATTTATGCCTACATATAGGTTGTCCACCACATCTGGAACGCTCTCCTTTCTCTCCTCTGCCCTTGGAAGCCTCCTTTCAATACTCAGCTCAAGAAAGTTTTGACAACCATTGAATCAATGGTGGCTTTCAATAAAATGTACTGGTCAGTTTTGCTGTATTGATTCTTCTTTTTTTTTCATTATTTGTTTTCTTACAAATAATGGCTCACCCAGTGGAAGGAAGGATATATTTAGAAATAATAGTGATATGAAAACAAAAGATATCAATAAAATATTTTTAAAACATTTGTTTATTTGTTGAATTGAGTCAAATTGATCAGGTATTTTATATTTATCTTGTATTTAGGGTTAAAATCTTACATTTTTTTTAACCAAGAGTTCTAAAGGGCTAAAAAGAGAAAAAGCTGCTTGAGTAGTTATGTATAAGGTCAGTGCAGCAATCAAGGGTGATGTGCTTTAAAAAAAAGTATGATCTTAAGTCTAATGTGCCACACTCTGCAAACAGCAACAAATTATAGCAACAAACCAAGGAGTATCTTTAATACATGTACAGTGTAAGAAGTACATATTAAAATATGTATCCATGTCTTTTTTTTATTTTGGCTAGGCAATGGGGTTAAGTGACTTGCCCAGGGTAACACAGCTGGCAAGTGTCAAGTATATGAGTCTGGATTTGAACTCAGGTCCTCCTGACTCCAGGGTTGGTGCTCTATGCACTGTGCCACCTACTGCCCCCATTTCATGTCTTCAATCATGCTGATGGTAGATCATTGCTATCAGTGGCAGACTCTTCAGATTATGAAGTTTTATATAGGTTTAGATAGTGCCTTTCTTTTAGAGGTCTTGTTTTTGTGTATGCATGCATACGTAAGCATCCATCTACATTGGGCAATAACACCAAACACTGGCTAGTGTGCTAATAATGAGTAAATTCATTAATATAATTTCTGCTCACATTTCTCTTTTGAAAGCATCATTTGTTATCTTGGATGGGAAACATTAAACCTTGACAATTAATGTCATTATCATGAGATATTGACTAAACTTAGGTACTTCCTGTAAAATACAAATTGTATAAAAGGAAACACATTACATTTTATTGAAAGCCACCATTGATTCAATGATTATAACATCTAATTTAAAACACACAAATGATTGCCTTTCATAAGGGATTGGTACTGACCTCCCTCCTAAACTTTCTTGTTTATTCATATTTATTTACTTTATGTTTATGTGTGTATATGTGTATACATATATAGATAGATAGACAGATAGATAGATAGAGATATATGTAGCCTACCATAGTGTCTGCCAAATAGTAGGTGCTTAAAAATGCCTGTCTATGGATTGATTGTCAGTTAGTCAACAAGCATTTATTAACAACTTTCTATTTGCCAGGCACTGTGCTAAATATTGATTGATAACAGAAGTATAATAGTTAGAAGGAACTTTAGTGGTGATATAGTCTAACCAATGTTTGATTAAGAATTCCCTCTCAACATACCTGAGAAGTGGTTCAAGCTTTTGTTTGAAAATCTCAATTGAGGGGGAATCCACCACTTCCTGTGGCAGCTGATATCACTTTTGGATAGCTTTAATTTTTAGGGTTTTCCCCTATCATTAAGCCTAAATTTGCCTCTCCACAACTTTTATGCATTACTTCTAGTTAACAACAACAACAACAACAACAATAATAATAATATGTGATAATGATAATAAACATTTATATGGTCCCTACTCTTTACCAGGCACTGTGCTAAGTGCTTTACAAACATTACTTCATTTGATCCTCACAACAAACATGTGAGGTAGGTGCTATTATCACCCTCATTTTACAGATGAGGAAATGGAGGAAAACAGTTTAATGTTTTAGCCACCATATATCACACTGTTAATTCACATTGACCTTGCAGTTTACTGAAATCCACAGAACCTTTTGATGAACTATTTCTATCCAAATATCTCTCATCTTCTAAGTATGAAGGCATTTTTCAAAAAAGCATGCCCTCTATGTCTTCATCAAAATCATGGATAAAAATGTGAAAGAATCTAACCAAGCTTGGATCACCGAGGCTCTCCATCAAAGATCTCCTTTCTTGTTGAAACATCAAGGATTACTTTTTGGGTGTAGTCATTCAATCAGTTAAGTATCCAACTCATCATACAACAATCTAGCTCACATCTCTCCATCTTGTCTAAAAGAATAAAATAAGAAACTGTCAAGTGTTTCACTAAATATAGGTAAACTATTATCTATAGGATTTTTAGATGTACTCATCTAGTCAGTCATTTTAGAGAGAAAATATGGTTAGTTTGGCATGGCATTTTCTTGGTAAAGTAATACTCACTTTTTGTGATCATTGGTTCTTTTTCTAGACTGCCCTAACTATCCAATATTTACTGTGTTTTTTAAAATAGGAATCAAAGTTAAGTTGGCCTTTCTTATCAGATTTATGTCCTTTCTCCTTCTTGCAAATTAGAATACTATTTTCCCATCTGTAGTCCTGTGGTACCTCTTCCATTTAGCATGATCTTTGAAAGATCACTGATAGTACAAACCTATTATAAGTTTTAATGCATCCAACTCTATAGTTACAGAACCATACCATACTTTTGCATCTACCACTCATTATCCACATTTACTTCCTTATTCTGTATATGTCTTTTAAAAACTGAAAGTAGTCAATGAGCTCTCAGTGAATTCACATCGGTCCTTTTTGACAACTCCCCTTTTCCAACTTTGTCAGAATTGCTTTTCTTTGTGAAAACCACTTAAATCATTTGCTTATGACACATACTTTGTATATTTATGTAGAGAAACCTAAGGCTATGAATTTTATGGCTAGCTCCCTTTTTCTTGATTTTTTTCCCTCCTTTACAATTTTGGGCATCTCTACTGAATTATTCTTTGTACACTCTAGCTACAGCTACTCTCTATGTTATCTAGGTTGGGAGAAGTATGTTGGAAGTATTATTCTTTTCCTTTTCAGTTTAGACTCCTTTTTGACAGATTTTAAAGATTCTTAGCAAATAGATTCTTACCAGCCACTTTATCCCTGACCAGGAGCTCATAATTTTTCTACTTTAAGCTATGATTCAGAAAACCAACTACACAAACCAAAAGCAGACAACACATTTGTAACCAGTTGATCACTTCCAGAGTCTGTTCTTTTACTATAAAATCCTTCCTTTTGTTCAGGATTACTGACAAAAACATTACTAGTGTCCTAAAGGTCTTTGGTTTCTTACCCAAGTGTTCATAATATTTATCATTACTTTCTAGCAGTATCGTTTGTATTCAGATGAATCATCTGACATAGGTTGTAGTCACTTGGGGTCCCTCTCAGTCTTTTGCCCAGAGTTGAAACTGAAAAGCTTTGGGGAAAGAGAGGATGGGGTTTGGTTATGAACATGGATGAAATTGCTTTGGCTCTTTTGGGTGATTTTTGAAAGAGAATAAATGAAAAGTTTATGGAAAAGTGTAAAGTGCTACTCTGAACCTTTGACAATGGGCTAACTGTTAACTCTGGGCTCTAAATTTTAAACTGTAGGTGCCTAACAGTTTAGAAAATTGAGATTTTGATTTTGTAGTTCTAAGTCTAGATTTGATTTGGTTGAGATTTGTCCTATATGTGGTGATTATGATGTGGTGAAATATGTTCTATTAGTTGTGGCATCAAATGCAAAAAAAAAAAAATGCTGGAAAAATGCAGGGAAACCAGAGTTACATGCCAGTTTTAGAAATTTATTAGCTGTGTGATTTTAAGCAAGTTATCTTATTTTTTTGCCTCAGTTTCCTGATCTGTAAAGAGGAAAATAATGGTACTCACTTCCCAGTGTTGTTGTGAGGATCAAAATGATATAGTGATTGTGAAGTGCTTAACATATTACCTAGCATATAGTAAGCACTATATAGATGTTAACCATTATTATTATTGTTTCATTAATTGGATGTAATTGTTCTATACTTGATAATTCTATACTGGATTTTAGATGTAACTAGTATAAAAAGCCCAAAGTGATAAAAATAATGATTTTCTATGTAAGATAATTTAGAAATGTATTAGGCTAAATTGACATCACCTGATTGGTAATGCTTTTTATTTCATGTTTTAAATACATGATATTGTGTCAGAAATGCTGTTAGACAAATAAATTCTCTTTTTTATCTGGATGCTGTTAGACTAAGAAGTAAGTTGTTTAAACAATGTTATAGGGGCAGCTAGGTGGCACAGTGGAAAGAGCTCTGGCCTTGGAGTCAGGAGGACCTGAGTTCAAATCTGGCTCCAGACACTTGACACTTACTAGCTGTGTGACCCTAAGCAAGTCACTTAACCCTAATTGCCTTACCGAAAAGCAAAAACAACAACAACAAAAGCCAATGTGGTAGAAATATTTGGCAACTGTTAAATATTTAATTGGGTATATTTTGTTTTAAGATAGATAATTATTGTAATTATTTACTGTTTGGGGAAAAAGTTACACTGATCCTTTAAGAGATCTTTATCCATGAGATTCCTTGAAACTTTGTATTCAGACAGGGTCATAGATCTTATCAGCCCTACTGACTGCATGTTGCAAAAGCTAAAGTACTAAAGTTTGAGAGCCTGGAACTAGGAAAAGAGGATCCCCTCCTCCTACTCCATGTGAAAGGGAAGGAATTTACAAGTTTACTATAATAAAGAGTGAGTTTTCATGTGAAATTATTTGGCTATCACTTATTATAAAAATTAAGAAAATGTATAGGGTGATTTAATGATGTAACTTCAATACATCAATATGAATAAACTATCAGATATTTACTGTATGTCTGAAACCACAGAATGTGGTTAATTTTAATTTACATGAAAAGGATAAATGACATGTAACTGTTAGGGAAACATGAGAAAACTAATAATATTCAAGTCCTATGGATATGTTTAGTAAAATTTTGCTATTTGAAATAAAAACTCTAGGGATTATAATATAATATTGTTTTGAGCTTTGATTGCCTGAATTATCCTAAAGCAAATAGGAGAAAATGGCATGTATTACAGTCTGAGAATTGCTACATGTGGATGTCTGCCCCTGGGAAAAGTTGAGGGGATGACCTTGGCATGGCCTAAGGTAGAATCGAATTGTCTCAGTTTTCCCATTGTACTATTTCCTTTCTGAACAGGAAATTTCCCTGCCTGGTTAATCCTGAGTCTAGCTTCTGATACCCTATGAATAATGTGGAGCTTTATTACATGACTGACTATCAGATATGACTCATGCCTGTAATCAAACAAAGCTAAGGGAGTTTTCCCCCTGTTATGGTATATGTCCAGTCAGTCTGTGCTCTTGAGGGGATGAGTTTTGACATTGCTGTAACTGTGTCCTTCCTTTTCCTTTCACAGCAAATGTTTATAATCAGGGCAAGGAAGCAGTAGAATGTTTGTAAGTACAATATTATATCTATTACTTAATAGGTTAATATTGAAACATTTGAGTTATTTGTGGTCAAATTATAATATAGGGATACTCCTAAGGGGAAATTAGACAAAGATGTAATGTAAGTTTTCTAATTAAATAGAATAGTAAATTTTGAGAAAGAAACAGGATTAGACCTTTTTTTTCCTAAGAATTATATGTGTATGTATATGGTTGATTTCCAAATGCATCTTGCTTGCCAATTCAGACTTTGATTATATTTTAGTAACAAGTTCTCAAAATCAGATTAATGATTTTTACATATAAAATTGCATTGGCAATTTTGAATAGAGTGAAATTATTTTCCCATTTAAAATTATCTGCCCAATAATTTTAATAGACAGAAGGATTTATTTCACAAGTCAGACCCTTATGAATTTTTTTTTAAAGATTGTTATATTAGGAACATGATTCAGATAAAGAAACAGCAAGTAGTATGTAAAAACGGAAAAAAAATGAAAATGAAAAAACTCTGAAGTTTCAGGTGAATTGTGGGTTCCTAATTTGATGTTTATCATGTACCTCTGTTATTAATAAGATCAGAATCATAAGGTTTGACCTAATTTTTACCACATGAACTAGTTAATGGAAAACCAAATTTAAGAGATTGTGCTAAATTGTATTATCTTATTATTGGCAGATTTTAGAATTATTTAGGAATTTCTGTAAGTGATTTAGAACTGGAGAAGCAGAGTCCCCTTCAGAGCTGCCCTGAGAATGAGACATATTCCAAAATGTCTAAGAGAAGGTATTTCCAGAGACTAGATGACAACATGGGACATCTGGGACTTCAGACAAAATGTGATGATTAAATGGACATTAGGAGCAGGTTACTAGGATACAAAGAAACTTGATATTATATAATATTGATGGTCATTATTGTATTTCTTTGGCCTTTTGTTTCATGGTGTTTATGATGAATTTTCTTGGTTACCTTGGTGATATTTAAATCTCTCCTCTCAAAATTAATCCATTGTGAGCCCTCTAAGTTGATGAATTTGTAGCCTGACTTAGTTTACTTATAGAGTTTATTTAACAAAGTTTGTATGTCATCATTATTGTTTTTAGACTCTGTGTTAGCTATTGTACTAAGCTACACAAGAGAATGCTTCTCAGTGTTTTTTTTTTCTTGATATGTAATATTGTTAGTGAGCATGGGGGTGGTAAAAACTTCATAATATGTGATGATCACTTCATGATAAGTGATCCATGGGTAAGGGGGATGGCCTCCTCCCTTATGAATCAAAGAGGGGGGGAATTGTGAGAATTGAAGAAATTGTGAAATAAACTGACTCCATCTTATAAAACTGACTCCATTTTGAGTTTTATTTTTCTGTAAATTCTATCTACTTGCTAATCATGGGAACTGGGTGACATCCTCTTTCACACCTGAAAAAGTCCACCTGCTTGCTCTTTCCAACTTCCAAATCTTGATTCATGCCCCTCCCTAATCTTTCCTCCAATTATAAATCAGATCACCTAAGCTTGTATCTAGTTTATATCCTGTTAATTGTTTTCTTTTAATGCATAAACATTTGTATCCCCTTGTATTCAGGGTCCAGTGCCAAGCTGAGGAGGCTTGGTCCCAATGTGTTATGTAACTGGCACACATTGCTTGATAAATTGATAAGCTTGGAAGCTCAAATCTTTGCTTCCTCAGTTATTTCAGATTTTACCTGTCACAAATAAGTATTTATTGACTAACAGACTAACACCCTGGATACATGATCCAGGAAAGCAGGGCACCTAGACTATTGTTATTATCATGTCAACAAATAGCTGCTTCAGTACCCCTGGAGGAAGTCACTAACTACTATTACTTACTTGCCTCTTTTTTGTAGCCCTTATGAGATGATGGCTCACCTAGCATCTGTAGATCCACTTTATCATTTCTTCTTCCTCCTCACTATGTCCAGCTCCCTCCTCATCAGAAAAAAGCCTCATATCTCTTACTTAACTTCAAATGTTCAGTGGTCCTTCTTTCCTTTCTCCTGTCAGAATTTCTTTTTGCCTCCTCAGTACCCTTTCTTCCTCCATTTTAACACTGAAACTCTTCTCCTTTTTTTTTTTTTAAAGGGAACATCACTAGCTTTGTTAACCTGTGAAATAAAGAGCCAGGCCGAATAATATAGTGCATTGTAGGGATATTTGAGGATAAGAAAGATCCATGGTTTCTTATGCATGAGAGACATTGAGTTTGAGATTTTATATAGGGATCTGTGACTCATCTATGATTTAGTAGAAAAATCCTAGGAAGCTGCAAAAAGTGACCAGAAGTTATATAACTTGCTCAGAATCAGTCAGTCCTCAAGATTCAAGATTTGAACCCAGGTCAGGATTCAGTTCACAACACTGACTCTAGTAGAGAAGACAGTGATGATGATGATTTGGTATAGTAAAATCTTTGAAACTGGCAGAAAACAGCGAGTTCAGGTGAAATTAATTGATAAAAAGCGAGAGATACAGAGCCTATTGTGAGCACAGGTACATATTATACTACTCATGACCTAACAAGTAAACATTTCCTAGATTTTTTTACATATGTCTTCTCTCCAGACTCAAATAGTCCTATTAAAAAAAGCTCCATGCTGGGAGATGATAAACACTGGGAAAATAGAGACATGCTTTTTGTACACATTTTATTATATGTTTTCTTCCAGTATTCATTGTGGTTTCAACATTTCAATGGTTGTGGGAAACTCCCTTTTTATTTAAAATACCAATGTTTCTAGGCTGGGTTTGCTTTTTCAAAAAAAAAACAACAACTTTTATTGGGTAGTAAGCATTGTCTGCCTTAATTTATGGGGAAAATATTCATGGAATAAAAATAGTTGCAATAGGTTCTATAACTACAGTGTGCTGAACAAACTGATTTGTGACATGGAAAGGACCAAGATGAATGAAGAGCTAAGTTTCAGGTTTTTTTTTTAACCACATGTTTTTAAAAATCTTTAGTGATTTTGTGCTTCTTTCTTTCAAATATCCAACATATGAGCCTTGAAAGCTATCATTATCTCTGCCGCTAGCAGACAATCTATATCAAAACAGTTGTACACATAAAACTCTAACTACTTCTTGGCTGTATCTCTTCTGATCCAGCTGTTTCACTGAATAGCAGTTGGTGAATGGAGAGCTGGAACATGGGTAGCCCTGAGGCCGTATTTGCTAATGTTACTCACCAGCTGCTGCTTTATGTGGTGTTAGCAGGCAAGGCCTGGAAGTATGCCAGTTGCAGCAAAAACAAGAGAAAGCAAGGAATCTCTGAAGCCCTTCCATTTACCCCTGTCTGTCATCGTTTGATACTGAACATTGTTGAGTGCTATCCCCAGGGCTGCTGTGAGACCCTGCTGGAGTTAAACTGTGAAGAGAGCTTATCCTAGCCCCTCTGAACATGCTCTTGAATGTATCTCTCTCTTATCATCCAAAGGGAACTTCTGATCTCTGCTGCTAGTAGTCCTTTCAGCTTTCCATGATAAATTAGGCTGGAAAGGCAAAACAATTTCATTTTTCATAGGACTAACATTTTCTGAGTGTCTAGAAGAAGAATGTAAATGTTGATTTTTTTTAAGTACTCAGATTAATTACATATTTTTGTCAGTGATTCAATTAATATGTAAATATATTATATCTAGGGATAGAGTAATCAAATTTTATTTATTATTTTCCAAAATTCATTCTCAAAAAGAAAACAAAGTTTTTTTCTCCCAAACTAATTAAGGAAATTCTTTCTTCATCATTGAAATGTAGCAAATAACCATTATTTTTCATATATGGGCAACTCATCAGTAGTAAATTTCATAAGCTGTGTAGATATGGAGCCGACATGGAGCTAAGAGGTTCTCTAGTCTAACCTTCTTATTTTATAAGTGGGAAAACTGAGGCTGATAAAGTCTAGAGAATTTGCCCAACTTCACATTGGGAGTAAATGTCAAAGTCAAGATTTGAAAGCAGGATCTCTGAGTCCAAATCCAGCACTTTTCCTACCAGCTATGTTACCTCCCTAGGACAACTAAATTTGGATTTTGAATTAGTTGACTATCTAGACTCAACTGAAGGGACATTTCTAGTAGAATTCCACAAGGCTTTGTCTTGGATTTTGTTATATTTAACATTTTTATGATGGTATTTTTTTTTTAGCAAAGATGACAATATTTATCATATATGTGGGTGACACAAAGTTGAGGATAATTAACATATTGGAAAATAGAATGAAGATCCTTTAAATCTTCATGTGGAATGCTTTTTCTCTTCATCTCTTCCTCCTAGCTTCCCTGGCTTTTTTTAAGTTCCACCTTAAGTCCTACCTTCACAAGAAGCCCTTCTTGACACTTAATGCTAGTGCCTCCCCTCTACTGTTTATCTCTAGTTTATCCTGTCTGTATCTTATTTATGCATTGTTGTTTGCATGTTCTTTCACTGATTAGATCATGAAACTCTTTTAGAGCAGGGACTGATCTTTGCCTTTCTTTGTATTACCGGCACTTAGCACAATGTCTGGCACATAGTAGGTGCTTAATATACACCAGATAATTATATGACATATGACATTATATATGTAAAGTAGTTTGCAAACCTTAAAGAGGTTTATAAGTATTAGCTGTGTTATTATTGTTGTTTCTGGCCTGGCCAGACTATATTAGGAGTTCCATTTTCAGTACTAGGTGGCCCATTTTTGGAAAGGCATTGAAAGGCTGGAATGCATTCAGAGAAGAGAAACTAGGTACTATGCTCAGTGGGGAGAGGTTGATGAGATTGAGAATAGACAAAATAATACTTAACAGGCCATAGTAACTAGCTTCAAAACACCCAAAGAACTGCCTTGTGGAAATGGATTAGGTTTGGTCTGCTTGACACTGAAAGGCAGAACTTGGAGGAACAGTGCTTTGCATATGATAAGTACTTGATAAATGTTGAATTATATAAAGTTGAATTGAATGAATGGAAGCTGCAGAGATTGATTTTGTCTCTTTATAAGGAAATGTTGCTTAAAAACTAGAGCTGTCCACAACTCTACAGGAGTAGGAAGGGTTGCCTTCATAGGTAGTGAGCTTCATGTCAATGGAGATCTTCAAGTGGACTTCCTATTTTTAGATGTTGTAGAGGAGATTCCTACTCAAGTATAAGTAGGACTAGAAGACCTCTGAAGTTTTCCTAGTTTAAAGTTCTGTAATTAAATGTATGTTGCCCTTTAATTCATTTCTATGGTCAGACTCTAAAACAAAAAACAGCTACAAAAAGTCAGTTGATACATAACTACTTTTTTTGAACTGCCAATCAATAAACACTTAATAAGAGCCTACTATGTTCCAGGTGATCTGTTAATTAGACTCTAAGGGTACAAAGAAAGACAAAACCAATCTCTGTCCTAAAGGAGTTCATAAGCTAATGAAAGAGACAACATGTAAACAACTCAATATACACAAGATATATCTCAGAGGAGAAGGTGGGTTGAGGGGAAATAAGAAGGGTCTCTTATAGATAGGTAGAATTTGAGGTGAATTCTGAAAGAGGCCAGGGAAATAATAGGGAAAAAGTGAAGATGGAAAATAATTCAATAATAGAGAACAGCCAGCGACAAAGCATGGTGACATAAAGACATAGAGTATCTTGTTAGATGAACAGCAAGGAGACCACTGTCACTGGATCAAAGAGTATGTGAGTGGTGGTGTAATCTGTTCAGCATTTTTTAAGGAGCCTGCTTTGGTTAAGGAATTGTACCAGTGCAGAGAGAAAAAGCAAATGAAAAATAATCCACAACATGAAGAAACTTACATTCTATTTGTTAGGTGATGGGGAGGAGAAGTGTGGCTAGGATACAACATACAAACAGCTAAATGTATACAAGATAATTTGAGGAAAAGGGAGGCAAGCAGTAACAAATGGGGGAATCAGGTGAGGATTCCCACAGGAGGTGACACATGAGCTGAACCTAGAGAGAAGCAAGACTAAGTTATAAAAATTTGAAAGAGTGGTTTCAAGAAAAGGGGACAGACTGAGCAAAGACACAAGGAAATGGAATATGGAAGTCTGCGATTGGACAGCAGAGAATAGGCCAGTTTGACTGTACGATAGAGTAGGTAAATGGGCATCAGCCTGGAAAGGTAGACTGGAACTAGACGATGTAGGAAGGATTTTAAAAGGCAATTTCCTAACAAATGGAGCTGTCCAAGGACTGAATGGGCTTGAGAGGTAGTGACTTCCTCATTGGTGACAATGAAGGTCTTTGGAAACTGACTAACCACTAGTTGGTGGAAGTTACAGACAGACTTTAAGACTTATGGAGTGATTGGGCTAGATGGCCTCAGAAGTTCCTTCTAACTTTAGTTTTGTGACTGTATGTCACAGGAAAGGCTCTTTGTAAATCTTAAAGTACTCTATAAATGTGACTTATAATTCATAGTCCATCTCTCTGCACTAATGGGATATTTGTATTTTAAACAATGTAAAAAGTCACAGTAAAAGTAATCAGCATAGCAAAGCAGGGTCTCTTTGGAGCAATTCATAGGAGATTTGCACAATGGAAATACCACTTTCTAGAAGTGCTTACGGAGGAAAGATTAAAGCTTTTGGAAGAAAGCATATGTTTCTAGATACCTGAGCTTTCATACTACCTGACCCTAGACATTCTTTACAATCTATTTCTTTCCTATTATACTACCTTCCTGTGAATGCATACAGAATAGTTCTCAGGGAGCTCAGGGAACAAGAGGAAGAATTACACTGGCAAGCTTCAAAATTCATGTACAAAAATCTCGCAAGATAAGAAACATTTCCCCAACAATTCCTTGCATCCCTCACACAAGATTATCCAAAGTTATGGCAAGAGGAAGAATCAGAAAGAGTTCTCTTATTATTCATGCTTTAGAGGTCTTGTTCAGGCCATTACTTTTTGTAGGACCACTCTTCCTATCTTTCATCAGAGATCCGACTTCTAGGAATAGTCCACTCAGGTTGGTGACCCAAGATCATGTACCTACATCTATTTCCAAGATAAATTCTTTGTATTCCCAAAGTTGCCAAGGAGCAATTCTAGGTTGTTTAGAAACTGAGTGTATAGAATAATAATAATAATAATAATAAAACCAACTCTTCCCTTTATTTAAAGGTTTGTTTTAACAATTGCAACTGAGCATTACATTTTACAAAGAGTATTAGTTTTAGGGTCAGGAGACCTGGATTCAGTTACTGGTGCTATGTGATGATAAGAAAAATCACTTAACATCTCTGAATCTCAGTTTTCTCATCTGCAGAATGGGAACAAAAAACATATGCATGGATTACCTGAAAGAACTATTTAAAAGAAAGTACTACATAATAATAGCTGACATTTAACTAGTGACTGAAGGTTTCAAAAGTGCTTTACCAGATATCATCTCTTGTGCCTCAGGTGGTGCCTGAGGATTTAACAACTAAATCTTGGATAGTTTGAGAAGAGTTCCCCATACTTAAATCATAAATTTTTCATTTGGTCTAGTGTATCACAAATGGATGAGTGTCTAGATGTCCACATTTTATTCATGTCTTGCATTTTGTTTCTTTTTTCTTCACATGTACAGGTTAATATATACACATATACATATGTGCACATATAAATGCATATAACACATATACATGCATACATAATGCATGTGCCTATGTATACCTGCACACATATGCACATGTGTATGTAAATAATATGTACAACACTATACATGTGTACATTTAATTTCTGTTATATAAAGCAGTGCATAACATGTATGCACATGTGTATATGTGTATACATATGTATATATGTAAATGAAAACAAGAGCGGAGGTAGAGGTGCTCAGTGATGGCCCTCAGAGTCAGCAGGACCCAAATTTGAATCTTGCCTGACATAAAATGACCATATGACCCAGAGGAAGTCATTTAACTTCCCAGTACCCTTGGCAACTCTTATCTAAGACTACAACTTAGAGAATACTCACTGATTTATATTAATAGAGGAAACTTTTCTTACACAGAGGTTCTCTGTAACCAAGAAATCACAGCTTTGGACAGCTCCCCAAAATGTAGAAGATATTTTTTATAATATGATGCTCCTTGTCAGCGAGTGAATGACTGAATATTGGGTTACTTTTCCAACTGGTGTTTGGCGAGCCATCCACATGCTGTGAACGAGACCAGTAGTATGTTTGTAGCAATGAAGATGTGGGATAGGGACATAGCAGAACTGATGAAGTTAACTAGGCCAAATGAACACTGAAATGACAAACAGCTTTATGAGCCCTGTGCTTAACCTTTCTGAGCTGAGTGACCAAAAGGGAGTTATAGATAGCATTTTACAAGTAAAAATGTGTTTCTTCCATATGCTCTGTACATGTAATGTAATGTGTCTTCTGGATCATGACTGGCCAGGCCTATGATGGCACATAGTGATGCTTTTTAACCTCACAGCTGGAAAGATGTTCTTTACTCCAATCGAGCTGTACCATTTCTGATTACTTCATTCCAACACTATATGTCTCCTGCTGTTATTTTTAAACTATCAACTTCCATATTACAAAGCTTGAAATAGTGTTTCTGTGTGTCCTTGAAAATGGTTCCTCTGCTGGGGTTGTGAATGAGAAATATGCATGTGTACAGAAGGCAACATTTGTCCCTTAAATGCTTTTCGCCTACCATGATTCCAACGAAATGACTAACAGGAATTTTATATGGATATCTTATCCAATCAGAACATCCCCAAGCTGAGACAGCGACACCATTGCATACAAGTTCTGGTGTGCAGGACATCTGAATGAGTAATTCCTCAAAAGCCCTTTATTATTTTGCAAGAAGTGTTTATGAAGCTGCTTTGGGTTTATTTATGAGTGATAGGCAGGAAAGACTTCAGCTGTATAGATCCCACTTTTTGCATCTGCATTACAAAATGCCCAAGGCAGTACTTTGTTCTCAACTGGACCCTCTAACTCTCCCTTTAAATGTGTATTCAAATATGCTAATATCCCTTCACATCTGCTTTGCTTTGATGTTCAGAGAAGTGCTTGCATAATGTGTCACTTTATTTTCAAAGCACTTTCAAAGGACTGTGTGAACTGAAACAAATAAAATGGCTTGACTGGGTAGTTAGTAATACACCAATTGGCCCATCCATTAGACAAGTCTTATGGTAGCTATAATGTGATTACTAGTAATTTACCCAGGTTCTTGCATTTACATTTGGAGCAATTCAGCTCAGAAGATTCCTTATGCTTTATTCTTTAGAATTTACTGTGCTCCTACTCTTTTTCTTTCGATAGTTAACCAAGTATTATAATGAAGATAGAAAGGCCAAGTAAAAGGATGTCATCTGGTTTCATGTCAGCAGGAAAAATGGAAAATTGAGTTCATTTAAAAGTTCTTTGGTCATTAAAAACAAACTCATTTATCTATGCTGAATCTTATGAGCGCTAGTGGGTTCCTGTGCAACATTTAGAATGTACATTCAGTAGTTTCTCTGGACATACCATTATTTTCTGCAAATTTATCAGGGACTTAAGAAAAGTTTAATTCTACATTTGCATTTTATTATTGAAATCATCCAATAACCCCATATAATATTAAACACTAGAGCAAAATAAAAACCAAGATGGGGCACTGCAAAGAAGCTTCTTCTATTAAGCACATTATTAACCTGTGAAAAATCAGTCTAGAAAAATTAAAACTATCTTCTGTTCCTTTAAAATGTCTGTCTCTGTAAGCGACCTTAAGCTCCTTTAAAACAATTAAATATTCAAATATTTGTCTGCAAAATTTTATAGCATGTTCAGATAATGATAAGAATGTAGTCATATACATTTTTCATATTTCTGGGTGTATGTTTAATGTTGTTACTATTAACATTCTTCTCCCTTTATGGCCTTTGAGTCATTCAGGGTCAAGGTCTCAAAACTAATCATAAAAACTACTGACTGCTATTCATGCTAAGATAATAACCCTTTCTTTAAAACAACTTCCAATAAATTTCATTATAAGAAGTTATTAAAAGGGTTAAAAACCTATTAAATGTCAAAGAATTTTCCTGACTCAAACTTCTAATAAAGAAATAGAATAGGCTTTCTTTCTGAATTATTTAAATCTTTACTGACTGTGCATTGAACCATGAAATTAGAAAAGTGTTATTAGAAGTGTTCTCTGGTTTTTAGGAAAGTTGGAGCAGAGAATGTATCAAATCATAGTCTTTAACTATACTAGTTAAAGCAATGGGTTTTTAATCCCAAATACATGGTTTCTGCTGATATAAAGAGGTCATAATTAAAATTTTGTCCTGCAACTTGGAGATAATAAAAATTATTACAGGAACATACATGTTCATTTAGTATATTTGAGCTGTATGTTCTAATTTTCATTTGGACAAATATCTTCAATTTTTGTTTGATCTGGCAAAGTCCACTAATGTGGACATTCTCAGCAAACAATTAGACTCTTAATAGTGACTCATTTTAAAGTGTTAATAGCTAATAAATTGAATTATCTGTCTTTAAGTGTCTAATTCCTAGAGGGTCAATGGCAGGTATAGGTTGAAGGCAAAAAATGGAGGGCATAAAAGATTATATAATTCAATATGAGTGGATCTGGGACAACTAATTTAATATTGCAATAAAGAATGGAATACATTATTCCCCATTGTAATCTAGTTTACTGATTGGAACAATTGTCTATTTGGCAACCTGTTAAAATAGGCTATGACCAATCACTTCATTTTCTTTTGATTTACTCCAGAACTAAATTCTGAATTCTTACTCCCTTCTAAATGTGAGTCTCCCCTGCTGCTTTTGGGTATTATGTCTGTGGGAACACCTGGAGGTTAGAATAGCAGGAGTCTAGAATGAATGGATTCCAACATAATGATACCACTGCCAGTTCATCTGAATGAAACAGGTCAATAATACCAAAGTTTATAACATTGTTAGAATGGGATTATATTAGAAAAATGTAAATAACTGTTTAATGTAACTTCTGGGACCACTGTGATTTCTGTCAGGGGGGCAATCAATCAATAAGAACTTATTAAGCACCTACTATGTGTTAGGCTGTTGGCATACAAATATAAAAGTGAATCCCTTTTAGAGGATGTCAACATCTACAGATATAAGCTTTTTGGGGTGAAGTTAGGGGCAAACTCATGAAGAGTTCATTCTGGTTGAAGTTAGCAGGCATTTATTAAGTGCCTACTATTTGTCAGACATTGATCTAAGCAAGCACTGAGGACACAAAAACAAAAACAAAAAAACAAAACAACAACAATTACAACAATAAATAGTCCCTGCTCTCAAAGTTCTCACAGTCTAAGGGTGGAAACAATAAGCAAACAAATATATACAAACCGGATGAGGGATAATCAATAGAGGTTCCATGAGGAGAAACATTTGTTCTGGACCAACACCAAAGGATTTGCAATTTGGGCTATTGTGCGTGTCAATCATGCTCTGCTCTGGGTCCTTGCAAAATATATGTACAACCAGAGAGTCCCAGGTGGTTCCCATAGACCCTATCACTGAGACAGTGTTGAAGATAACTGATGACTAAGTAAGAATTGTCAATTTGTCGGGTTAAAAGGAGAAACAGCTTTCACTCTCATTCTTTCTTTCCCTCCTTTAAATGTGCAGCCTAGGACTCTGAAGTTCTCTATTGCTCTTACACTGAAGGCTGAATTCCTCTCCGTTTCCTCAGCAATAAGTCCCCAGCTACCTCTTCTTCTTTATGTTTCTTTCCCTGAGAATAGTGGATTTCATAGTAATCCAAAGATAGGTGTTACTCTCCTCGACTGCTGTATTATGAGGTAAAGGTATGGAACCATTGAGAGGTGTGGGTCCTGGATGCTCAACTAAGATCTCATTCAAGGAGACTGCCATAGCCAAGAGGCTGAGCCACAAATGGCTGGCTAGCTAGAAGACATGGATCTTAAGGGAACTGCTGAGGGGACAGGATAGACTGAAGTGAAAATGAAATCTGGTCAGCACTGCCAGAAGGTGATGGGCTTCTATGAGTCCTTTGAGTGCCTCAAGTGTTTTTGTATTTGTTTATAGGCTCTTGGAAGTATATTGTGATATATTAATGTTTGATGTTTTAAGTATTTCTCAATAAGCACTCAACAGGTCTTTTGTGTTTTAAGGACTTCATTTGTGAAAGAGGGAATACAGTAAACAGCTGTACTATACCTGATATCTCCTACTTTGTATAATGAGTAAATTTTCTAGAAAGAAGCTTGTTAGTTCTTTTGGGGAGACTCCAGAAACAAGCAATTGTTAATTTCTGTTTTAAAGATTTTCCTCTGGACTTCTACTGTGAGGTGCGGGTATAATGAGCCAGAGAAAATGAGAATAGGCTTGACATGAGGAAGTGGGGGGAGGACACTAACAGTTGGAAGTATTAGGAAATGTTTCTTACAGAAAGTAAAGCATGTGCTGAGTCTTGACGGAAACTTGGGAGGTAACTTTAAGAGGCAAAGGCGAGAAGGGAGTGTACTCCAGGCACTGAGGATAGCCAGGGCAAAGACACAGAGATGGGAAACAGGGTGCCATATAGGAAAAAACACTAAGTTGGCCAATTTTACTCAGCTATAGAGTACGTGGAGAGAGGGATATAAGAAAATTAGGTTGGAGTTTGATGGAGAAAAGTTTTACATAACAGTTTATATTTGCTTCAAGAGCTAATAGGAAGCCAGTGGATTTCACTGAGTAGGGCAGTGATATAGTTATATATGTGTTTTATATTCTCTTGGAAATGATGAGGAAGAACATGGAGATAGGTCTCCAGTGACTAGGATGAAGTTATAGGAAGCATAGCTGTCATAACTGTAGATGAGATGAAGTTTAGGGGAATGGCTAATATGCTGAATGACAGACAATTCAAAGTGATCTCAACAGTCTGAATTGAGACAAGGTAAACTTAAATAGGAATTAATGTAACATTTTACATTTTGCCTTAAAAAAACCCCAAACCATAAGTACAGTCTGAGGGAGGCAAGGCTAGACAACAATCCTTGTGGAAAAGAGTTAGGGGATTAAGTGGGTGGCAAGAAAAAAATCAGCCACATTCTTCATAGAATGATCTGGAAGCCAGGAAAACAACATCAGGCCCTACATTAAGAGAGGGATAGTGTCCAAAACCATTTAAGTGATCCTTCCAATGTACCTTTTCCCTGATCTGACCACATCTGGAGAGTTTGAGGTATCATACTTTAGGAAAGATGTTGAAAAGTTGGAGAGAATCTGAAAAATGATAACCAGGATGGTAAAGGGCCTCAAGATCCTGTCATATGAAAATTGATTGAAATATATGGTGATATTTAGCCTGAAGAAAAGAAAACTGGATGGGGGATGGGGCGCCATAGCTGTGTTCAAGTATTCAAAGGGGTGTCATGTGGAAGAGGGATTAAATGTGTGAACGATGCGGTTGCTTTTAGACTGGGTTTCCATGACCCCAAAGGGCAGAACTAAAAGCAACTGGGGGAAGCTACAGAGAAGGAGATTTTGTCCATATGTATGGAAAAATTCCTAACAATGGGAGCTCATCAATCAAAGGCTGGATGACCTCTTACTAGGAATACTAGAGAAGGGATTCTTCCGAAGGTATGGTTTGGACCTGTCTCTGAGGTCCTTTCAATCTCAGAATAACCGGGATTTCAATAAACAGAAGAAATTAAAATAGGATAATTATTCATGTTTTCCTGTAAAGTATTTTTAGAATCAGTTTGACCTTGAATAAAAATTGTACCAAGCAATTAGGTTATATATATATATATATACACACACACACACATACACACACATATATATATTTACACACACACACACACATATATATACATATACATATATATATACACACATATGGAATGCAGATTAAAGACAATAAAAATACTTAAAGGAGCTGACAATTTGTTAGGTAAGCATTTTATGCCTTGAATCATGGACTATATACAAAATATACCTGTGGTTTTGTTGTTTTGAAATGATAGGATAGAGAACATCTATCACTAAGATATCATACTATTTGAGAAAATATCTTCCAATGTGAAACACTTTTTCTGTAACCCTCAACAACTTGTTACCTTGTGTTATGAGTATGTGATGTATTTCTTAGGTGCCCCCTCCTCAGGAAAATGTAAGCTTCTTGAAAGAAAGGATTATATTGTATCTTTATATTCCTAGTACCCAACATAGTGTCTTGCACATAATAGGAATTTATTAAATTATATTTGAATCAATCTAAATTAATTTAATCTATTTAATTTAGAAAATTAAATTAGATTAAAAGTTGAATGAAGACTTCCTGAATTTATTATTCTAGTGAGAAGCAATGATATCTACAAGTGATCCAAGACTTAATATTAAAATACAGACTGTCCTAGTACCTGCAAATGTATGTCTAGTCTTCATAACTTGATCAATGCATTGAGGAAGACTCCAGAAGACTGAGGAAGCATACTTACTCCTTCCTGAGAGAAAGGTGATGGACTATATGTGCAAAAAGAGAAATGAATTTTTGGATATGGCCTATGTTTATTTATTTTACTGTCCTATGGTTAAAGCCAGGGAGGGTGTTATTTCTACCTACCTACCTACCTACCTACTTTCTATCTATCTATTTTTGGGAGAAAGGGGTTTGGGGATAGTGATGCTTTCAAAAGAAATCATTGAAATATATTAGAAAATGCATAGAAGGGAATGGAAGAAAGTTCAGAGGGAGAGCCAGACTAGTAGGACAGTTTTGAAATGAACTATTGAATTTGTTATAAATGGAAAAAAAAAATCAAGCTATCCTGCTTTTTGCATATTTAAAATATTTCAATGATCTTCTTTTGAATGAAACAGAATATTAATCTATCATAAAAATGATGAAACAGGATGACTTAAGAGAAACTTGGGACTCTGAAATGAAGCAGATTGAAGGGAAGAGAATTAGGAGAGAAATTTATACCGTAACAATGACATTATCAAATGAACAAATTTGAAAGACTTGAAGACTTAATTAATGCAATGATCCCAGAGAGCTGATAAGGAAGAATACTAACCCACTGCCTGACAGAGAAGCAATGGACTAAATATACAGAATGAGACACAAATTTGTGGATGTGGCAACAGTGGAATTTTGTTTTTGCTTGACTATACATATTTGTTATAAATATATTTTTCTTTTTTCTCCCACTGGGGAGGGGGTGGGTAGAGAAATATGAGGGAGAGAAAATAAATATTCATTTGAAAAAAATAATTAAAGAAAAATGCAAGCTGTACCTAACAGACTTACAGTTTTATAAGTCATCCCCCTCATTTCTGCTCATTGTAAATGGAAATATTAATATCTGTCAAGGTCAAAATAACAAAAAATAAAAATAAACAAATATGGGTCCAATGATGAAAAACAATTCAGCTTTCTTCATTGAGTCCTAAAATACCTTTGTTAATACATTACCATTAGCCCAAGTCAGACTAAAATCAGTCAAGAACGTGGCTGATTTTAGCCTGGGTTTGCATGTAACCATCAACAAACATTTTGGTCAACATTTTTATTTTCATTTCAGTGTATGGCTACATGACAGCACCAAAAATGTTTTTAAGGATAATAAAATGTTCTTGTGGCTGGATTTTTCTGGGCCTTTAGCAAGTTGTAGACCATCCTAGGAGTGCTTAAGTGAAAGTACTTGGTGCTTAGTACTGAGTTAAGTGCAGTATTTACAGAGCCATAAATTCCTGTCCCAAAGGCCAAAGTGGTGTTTGTATGTTCATTGCTCCACCTGGGAGGAAGTTCCATCTCCTAGCCAATGAGGTAGCAAAGACCAGGAGTACAAGCCAGAGGAATAAATAGAAAACTGGTCAGACTAGTTTGTTGAAAAGAGAGCAGAGGTGGCTTGTTGTGCCAAAGCTGAAATGATATGTTTTGTATATCTTAGCAACTGTGGAAGACTAACTCCACAAGGTGTTTCTCTGAGTCTCCCCTACCCTGATATAAAATATTACTAGGCTGTTATGGTAAATGCAGCCTTTTAAAAGGTTTGTTTTTGTACTTCTTAACATAGATCCAAATCTACATTTTTGTTCTTCCCCCTCACTAATGTGTTTTTCTATAACACCAATGAAAGCAATTTTCTGTTTATTGGGCAAACTGAGGGTTTTCCCATCTGTTTTCACTTCTGAAGTAATAGAGAATTGGGGCAACTGTTGGGATATTGTTCTTAAAAACATAGAGAGGGAAAAAAAAACCCATGTGGACAATCTCCAAGCAAAATTCTAAGCTTCTTAAATATTTTACAAAATACATCAAGAAGTTTGTGCAAATGATTGTAATGAATTGCTATTGTTGTGTACAAATGTATTTATTTGATGAGATAATCAGAATGATACTTCAATGAAGTTCTACTCCAAGGTGGACATGATGAGTTCTCAAAGGTCACAGCAGAAGAGCATACATTTTGGAAGATCTTACAAAGTTGGAAGAGGACTGAGTTTAGACCAGATCACAGGATGCTTATGCCTATCATCTTAAGACCTGTGAAACTAACTAAGGTGAGGCAAATTGCCACAGGGTTAATGATTTTTGCTAGGGTTGCATAAATTTAAAACTATGAAGACCCTGTACTAGGACTAAAGCCTTTTTCAATTCTACAAGCATTTATGAAGTGTCTACTATGTGCCAGGCACTGTGGGAAGTGCTTTAGAATATTATTTCATTTTACCCTTACAACAGCTTTATCATTCTCATCTTACAGTTGAGGAAACTGAAGCAATAGAGGTTAAGTGACTTGCCCAAAGTCATACAATTACTGTGCTACCAGCTGCCTCTCTGAGATACAAAGGCAAAAATAAAACAATTTCTGGATTTACAGAGTTTATGTTTTACTAGAATAAATAACATATGCACAAGTAATGATGGTAAGAGGAAAACCAATGAAGGAAGTAATGGAGATGGGTCAGAGATTAGAGAAAACTTGTCAGAGGAGGTGGTATCTGAGGTAAATCTTGAGATTTACAGATGAGGAGGGAACACATTCCAGGCAGGGAGGACCTCTTGTACAAATGCATTCATAAAATAGTGTCTAATTTGGGGAATAGCTTGTGGCCCAGTTTGGCTAAAACTTAGATTTTCTATATGGCTATGAAATTTATATGTATGAAATAAGACCAAAAACGTAAGTCAGAACTTACGCTTAGAAAGTCAACAGTGTGTAACTTATCTTCTAAGCAATGAGGAGCCATTGGTGGAAGAAATATCCACATTTATAAAAATCTTTAAATGTTGAATAAATGAGAATGACATTGACATACTTCAGAAATAAAAACAGGCTATGCTTGGATGAGGTTTTGGATGCTGAGGAGGACCTTGACCAAGAAAGGTGAGATTGTGATTGCTATATATGATACAATGTGATACTTCAGATAATGAAATTAGGTTGTCTACCTTTTTTAAAAAATGCTTTTTTTTTTGGTGATACTATATGGATGTGATTCATAGAACATCACTTAAGTTGGGGATCATCCAATGAGAGACTCATGTCAGGTATAAGTAGGAGGGAATAAGTTGCAAATGAGGGATTTCACAGGAGAAGTATCATAATGTTATCAGAGGAATATAGAATGGAAAAAAAATGGGTTGATCATGTATTGACAATGATTGAGAAATAGAAGAAACCTAGCTCAAGTGTTCTTAACTCTTTTGTGTCTTAGATCTATGTGTCAGCATGATGAAGTTTATGAATTTCTCAGAATAATGTTTTTAAATGCATAACAAAAAATACATAGGATGACAAAGGAAACGAATCATACTGAAATACGGTTGTCAAACTTTTTAAAAAGCTTGCAGACCCCCAGGTTAAGAACCCCCAACTGGATGAATCATCACAAGCATTCCTTCCACCTCTAGATCTATTAACTTTCCTTTTTGTTTCAACTTTTATTGCTGAGAATCTTCTAGGAATGCAAAAAATCCACTTAGATGCTTCAGTAAATATCTCATAATGAACATAACTTAAAATTTAATGTTTAGTAGTTGAGGATCTAAGCACTGCTTCCAGAGTATCATTTTGAATCTCAAATAGCATTTCTAGTACTAGGGGTGTGGAAAGTCAGAGGATTATGAGTTTTAGTTATAGGTGATAGATTACAGAGGTTATATAGTACAATTCTCTAATTTGTAGATGAGAAAACAGAGGTCAAAGTGTTGGTACATGATTTTCCCAGAGACACAATTTAAAAGGAGCAAAGCTCAGGTTTTAACTATGATGCTCACAGTCCAAATCTACTATCCCTACTACTATACTATATTGCCTTTCTCCTAAACCTGGGTTGAATTTGTGCTGACCTCAATTTATACCTTATAAATTTCTTAAAAAAAAAAAAAAAAGAAACCCTTAACCCCTGAGCTCACTTCGTTTTCTTGATATTTGATTCTCTTCTTTAAAAATGAAAGGTAATAAAAAAATTCCACTTGATTAAAAGGTTTTGTTACTTGGGTTCTGTTAATAGTTGTGTGTGTGTGTATGTGTTTTTGTTAGAATATACCCTTGGACGTTAATGTCATGTTAAGGTCCTCACACCTGAAAACAATTAATTACTATCACATTCATCATGAAGAATTATGAAAACAAAGAAAATATCCACTCTCCTTATAAAGGAATGACTTTGCTTAAAACATTATTAACTTAGAGATAAATTTCAAGGTCATTAATGTGGAACAATTATTTACTTTTAGTTGTAGAACTACTTTATTAATTGCTACACTAACACATTTATCAAATGTCTTGCTTCTAAACTGAAGCCTAATTTTTAAATTTTTAAAAAATTAAATTGTTTTAAGATTTGCATAATTATTGTGTAATTTAACCTCAACCACCTCAATGGCTACAAAAAATGGAACACATTAACAACATTATTTTATGAATATTTCTTATTTGTTATGTAAAAATTAATGGAAATTAAGTTGCCATGAATGAATGAATATCAGGACTAATACAAATATGGTACTAATACTTGATTTTTAAGGTCCTGCACAATCTAGCTATGATGTATTTTGCAAGCCTCATCTCTCCCTACTCTACTCATTCCAGCCAAACTCATCATTTCCCAAACATATTCTGGGCCTACCTACTGTTCCATGCTTTCCCCTATATTGGACATTTTCTCCTCTCCCACTGGCCCTGTCTCCGCCTGTTTATGCTATACCTATCCTTCAATGCCTTGCAACACTTGGTAAATGTTTGTTCAAAGTCTAACTCAAATGATACTTTCAAATGAAGAGTGGACCAAATACCAACTACATACTTTTGTTTGTGTACATCTGATCACTTTTACTGTATTACAAGTTCTTTCAGGCAAGTAGTTAGGTCTGATATAACTTGCTATGTCTCTAGTTAGCCCACTGAAATTGTATACAACAATAGCTTAATAAATGTTCAATGAGTAAATTAATCAATGAATGAGCAGATCTTTATTGGAGTTGCACTTTTATTCCTCAAGTTTTTCCCTTTTCTCAGCAGAGCCACGAAATTTTTTTAGTCTGGGAAACTTTTTTTTTTTATGTAAAAATACTATACCATGCCTTTAAAACAACAAATTGCCAGAAAGGATCCATTTTTGTGAGTATGAGTTTGTTATTAATTCATTAAATGCTTACTGATATTAACAACTATATTTCACCACATTCCCAGTATTGTGAACCCAAATAACTAGAAACCTAATACCACAGTTAAATATTGTGGCTTTTAAAAAATGTTAAACATGTGTGTTACTGCAAGGCAAGATATTTCTTGTAAGTTGCAAAAAACACTTTGCTCTTAGGGAAAAATGTGGTTTAATGATATGGTAATAAGTTCACAGTTCCTCAGCATTGTATCTACAATTTTGTGTCTAAAACATATTTAATATCTCTAGCATAATTATATGACCACAAGATGCCAACTCCAATAATGTATTTTTGAAATGGGAAAAATCTCTATTACTTTGATGGACTATAAGAAAAAGAGAGAATCTCTCAGCATTAAAGTTTAGTGCCTATTATGAGGGAACAGCAAAGAATGGCTAGCCAGCAGTTTTAAAATTTAAGACTACGTGATCATTTTTCTTCATCTACATTTATAAATGCTAATGGGACTTTTGTACTAGCACTTGATTTCTTAGAGAAGAATATTCTTGGAAATGACAGAAGACAAAATCTTTTGAAGAAAAGTAATGTTTTTCCCTAGTCAGAATGAGTATCTTTCTTCTTTCTTAGAACATATATATCGTTAAAAAAATATTGACAGTCTCTGTTTCTTCCTGCTTTAATAGAGTTTGGAGTATTTTTTTTTTTCATTTGGGGCACATACTTTTACCTACTGTTTTCCAAATATAGCTTTTCTATTATTTTCATCACAGAGAGGCAAGGTAATGTAGTGGACAGGGAGTTGGCCTTGGAATCAGGAAGCCTGGAGTTTGAGTTCCACCTCTGATACTAGTGTGTAGCCCTGGGCAAGTCACTTAACTTCTCTATGTGTAGCAGGCAAACCCCTAGGACTATAAGTTATAGAGCAGTTGATTTCAAGCAACAAGTTATTGTAATATTTTTAAGATAAAAATATCTTAAGAAGGAAATGAAAGAGGATGAGCTATGATTTGACAAAACTGGAAGGGATTATATGTGGAAACTTGATAAAAGGAATTTTTTATTAAAGTTTTATTCTATCTTTTAACTCAGTTTTACCATACTTTGGCAGTAAGCTAGGTATGATTACGAAAAATATTTCACTGTCAAACAAGATTCGAGTAATGTCAGATCATATGTAGTTATAAGCAAGATCTCCACCTTTTCAAACTGTTGTTATCTTTTGTTTCTGCCCTTGTGGATGTTAGTTTACAAATTATGTGTGAAAATTTAAGGTGCCATAAGAATACATTTTTAAAACGTAGTTTTAAGGAAAAACAACAACAACAACTGACCTCTGGCCGATACAGTCAGTCAGGATTAGGGGTACAATCAGTGGTTCTGGACTACAGCAAAGCTAGCAGGTCCATATAAAGATCAAGTCTGTAGTCCCTCTGTCTACTAATGTGATTTAGTCTCCTCCAAGAAATCCTTTCCTATGCCACATTACTTAAGCTTGTCTATCATCTCATCTGTCTCTGCTCTGCTCTCTTGATTCAGCACCTACCTGTACGATTATTCCATCTCGCTTTCTTCTGATTTATATTTATCCATGCCAATTTTCTCTATATTCTTTCACTTGATAATCTCATCAAATTACATGAATTCAATGATCATTTCTGTGGAGATGATTCCTACATTTATATATCCAGTCCTAGTCTTTCTCCTGAGCCAGTGTTCTATCGCAAACTGTGACTTAGGTATGGAGAACTGATGTTTTTTTGGCATCTGAAACTCATTGGAGCCAAAACAAATTCATTGCTTTCCTCCAAACCCACTCTTCTCAATTTTCCAGTTACTGCACTATTATCCTTCCAGTCACCCAGATTCACAACTTCAGTATAACCCTCAACCCCTCATTCTTACTAACATAGCCACTCATTTGCAAAATATTCATTTTTATCATTACCACTTCTCTCATACTTTTCTCTCTTCATACAGCTTTCATCCTAGTTCATGCCCTCATCACCTACCTCTCACCTTACAATTGGACTCCCTGTCTGAGGTCTCTCCCCACTCCATTCTATCCAACTGATATTGCTAAGCTTCTTTGACAATTCAGCTTAAATTTTACTTGAAGAGGTCTTTCTTGATCTTCCCAACTGTTAGTGCTTTCCTGTCTGAGGCTACTTTCCATCTGCCCTGGATGTATCTTTTGTGTACATGCCATTTCTCCCATTAGTAACATAAGTTCTTTGAAGGGAAGGAATGTTTTTGCTTTTTCTTTGTATACTCAACAATTGTCACAGTGCCTGGTACATGATATGGGCTTAATAAATGGTTGTTTGATTTACGCTAAATTTCTAGAAAGAGTTATGGGCACTCATTGCTTCTGTATCACTTAACCACTCTTTCATCCCAAACTATCTGGCTTCCACATCTACCAACCTACTGAAACTGTTTAGTGATCTCCTAATTAGGAAAACCAATAACTTTTTTGTGGTCTTTATCTTTTTTGACTTCTTTACAGAGTGTGACAATGATGGCCACTTCCTCTTCCTTGGGAATCTTTCTTCCCTTGAGATAGGTAGGTAACAAGTATTTATTAAGTGCTCAGTATATGCCAGGCACTGTGCTAAGCATTGGGGATACAGATAGAAGCAAAGAGAAAGACAGTCACAGATAGAAGCAAAGAGAAAGACAGTCCCTGACCTTAAAAAGCTAACATTCTAATTGGGGAGACAATACATAAAAGAAGGGTAGAGTTGGGCATAAGGGACACTCAGGTGGAGGTGTGACGGCAAAGTACTTAGAGTCAAAAGCACAATCAGGAGAGGAATAAATTGTACTGAATCATTCCCCAAATGGAGGCACTGAAAGGAATTCACCCATAAGAGAAGGGGATTAAACATGGCTCACGTTCTTTTGCCTTTGTTCTTCTTGTTCTTTATGCTTGGAATACATGCCATGCCCCCCATTCTCTCTTCCTTCCAATCTTCTACTTCTCTCTCTCCACAAAAAAACTTATCTTCAGGATCCAACTCAAATTCTGTCTTTTTACAGGCACCTTTTTGGAATCCTGTCTCCCTCCCTACCCAGAAGTAATTTTATCTTCCTCTAAAATACCATACATTTTAAAAATCTCTTTTACTGGTCTTTTTCATACTTTGACTTACACTATAGTTATTCTGTCTACTTGTCTCATACCTACATCAAGACTGTGAGCTCCCTGAGGGCAGAGACCATGTCTTACTCAACTTCATATTCCCTAGAGCACATATCCCCCTAGCATCTTAAATATAGTAAGCATGCAATAAATATTTGTTGAATTGAACATTTCATAATTCTCCTTTGGTATAAAAGAGTTAATAAAATGTCTTGAACAAAAGTTATGACCCTGGCATGTATGAAGTGAGTTTGGCTTAACACATTTGGTTTCCCAGAGTCCTTCACACATTATGTCAACATATTTTGCTGTGTGGTCAAATATAAGATACGGCCAACATCAATATAAGGCATTAAGCATTTCAGAATGTTGACAGAAGAAATTTATGAGTTAGGACAATAAATTGTAAAAAATGATTTCTGAAGGAATGAAGACTGAAAGACAGAACATGGGAGAGGAATGTATGAAAATGGCAATGGAGATGTTTTAGAATAAATCAACGGAAAACTTGGAAAACCCCAAGGACACTTTTCATAAGTCCAACAAATTTCTTCACTTAACCTTTCCATGATAGACTCTTATTTCTGACATCTTATTTATGATTTATAGATTCACCAAGTTATAGAGCTGGGAGAGATAGTAGAGCTAATCTAATCTCCTCATTGTATATGTGATCAAATCAAGGTCCAGAAAGATTAAATGACTTTTTCAAAGATAGAGAGCTAGAAACTAAGTGCCAGAGACAATAATAATACCCAGCTTTTATATAGCACTTTAAGGGTTGCAAAGTACCTTACAGATATTATCTCATTTGATCCTCACAACAAGCCTGGGAAGTAGGTAATGTTATTATCCCCATTTTACTGATAAGGAAACTGAGGCAGAGGTTTATGTCCCTTGTCCAAAATGACAAAACTAGTAAATGTCTGAGTGGAGATTTGAACTCAAATCTTCCTGACTCCAGGTTTGGAGCTCTATCTACTGCACCTCCTAGATGCTTGAAAACAGTGTATTAAAAGGGCTATGAAACCTAACGCTGAAAGTGACATATCCCATTATCAAGGCCAATTACCTTGACTTCTTTCTTATTAAACAGAAAAGCAGTCAAAGGTTAGTTTTCTTCATGAAAGGAACATTAAAAGAAAAGTCTCAGTTCTGTATATCATTGATACCAAAGACATAGTTTTGACTCCTGTACTAGATACTCCAGGAGAGAAAAGTGATTGGGTGATTACACAATTTGTATTTAATTAGACATCTGTTAGATGATCCACCATTTGCCCACTCAAAATGAACAAAGAGGAAGATGTTTCACTGAAAAGAAATCTGTTCGTTGTATTGCACAGATAGTGCCCCTAAGACAGGCTTGCCCCACCCCTCCCATTTGTGTGACAGTGAAGGAGAAGACATTGACTTCCCTAACTGGACTTCTGCTTGCTTCCTGTAAAGATCCCTTTGCATTGCCATTTGAAGGAAGCCCTCAGAGGGATAGAGAAAAACTTCCTCCAGACTGTTCCATTGGTCTTTTTCTCTCCTTAGTGCTCCCTCATGAGGTAGACTCTCTATTTGCTTGTCTAGCTGCCAGAAGTTCACTGAGAAAAGAGTATTTCCACTCCATCATCTCTGTAAGTGCAGAGGCTAGGGAATCCCTGAATACCTTGTACTTTTGAAAGGGACATCCAACTTGAATGCCAGAAAGCTTTTCTCATCATGGTGGATGAGGGCCTATTGTGGGCCAAGTGTGACAAGAGTCCTAAGCTATATCATTAATCATCCTAAAAGCTAACAAAAAGTTTTCATTTTACCTGACTGGTGAATAGACTGTATTACACATGGCTTCTTGAGCTGGATTCTAGTTCTATTCCACTCCAGCCTCAGAGTCCTGAAGATCTGTTAAAGCAGCCCCCTGATCCATGACACATCTCACCTCCCAAATTAGATTCAGCATTTTTTTGATTTTGAATTTAAAATATCCTACAAGAAAATATAAGTCTATATAAAAATAGGGAATAATTGATTTAAAAACATGATAGAAAAATTTATTCTCTGTTGGGAAAGGAAAGGTGTGAAAGGTTTTTATTGTTTATTGAATATGTGTGTTTGAAAGATGGTACTGCCTGCTCGTGAGACCTTTGTATTCCCCAAGGTAATCTTGGCATCTGGATTTGTCTTAGCAGAGATATTCTGGAGCCAAGATTATATAATTAGAGATAAAGGAAATTGTTATACATTACATTTCTCTTCCTATGGAGAGGAAGAAATTTTTAGTTCAGGGAATTGACAGGTTCTAGAAAACTATCTTTTGCAAGTTTTTTTTTAATTCACCTTACCCCAAAACAACAACAACAACAAAAATTTTTTAAATGCTGTCTAGTTTAGATCTATGTTACTATGCAACACTTTTCAGAGGAAGAGAAAAATTGTTTTAAAAAGTAACAAAGTATGCCAACACAACATTGAGAAGTTTGAGAATGTTGGATTACTTAATGCTTGACTATCTTTGGCAAAGTGATTCCAGGATATTCTTGGGGATTGTGACTAACCATTCTTTCTGGAAGATGGTGACTAAATATGGGCCAAGAACAAAAAGAAGTACCTATTTTTAGTTTCAGTTGCACTTCTTTTAATGGTGTTTTCTATTGACAAGTTTTTCAAAGGATCATAAAGAATAGTTATTTGGTTATGTAGAGAATTAGCATACTCTACAATCCATAACCTTCCTTTCCAATCTTATCTCACAGTATCCCTCTTCATACAGTCTATTTTCCAGGCAAATTGGACTTTGTTTTTGTCAGCTTTAATTCTTGTCAAGTCCTCTCCTATCTTTTGCTTTTGCCATCTCTATGCCTCAGTTGAATTTCTTCCTTTGGGCTCTTCCCTCCTAGCTTTGCTGGCTTCCTTCAAGTCTTAGCTAACTCTTTTCTGATCAGTCCAACTCCAGAGAATTGTGTTCAATTCTGTATGTCCCATTTTAATAAGGACCTTGATAAGCTGGAGAACAATATACTAAAATAAATAAATTGAAGGACCTTGAATTAATGACATATGAATATCAGTTGAAGGAACTTGGGTTATTTAACCTAGAGAAAAACAGTCTTTGGTGGGGAGTGACATGATTGCTACCTTCAAGTATTTGAAAGGCTATCAAATTAAAAAAAGTTTAGACTTGTGTTTCGCACTAGAGCAACGAATTAGGAGCAGTGTATGGAAATTACAAACAGGTAGACTTAGTCTTGATAGCCAGAAAAACTTCCTATGAGAGCTGTTCAAAAGTAGAATGTGCTATTTCTGGAGGTGGTTAGTTGATCTTCCTTGGAATTATTTAAACAGAGGCTGGATGATTACTTCTCAGGCAAGAATACTGAGCTAAGAATTCCTTTGGTTATTAGTTGAACGATATGGCCGTTAAGGTCCTGTTGAACTCTAAATTCTGTGATTCTTGAGGTAGCATTTTGGGAGAGCTCAGCAATTATTATTTTTTTTTTTTTGGCTAGGCAATGGGGTTAAGTGATTTGCCCAGGGTCACACAGCTGGTAAGTGTTATGTGTCTGAGGTCAGATTTGAACTCAGGTCCTCCTGAATTCAGGGCTGATGCTCTATCCACTGTGCCATCTAACTGCCCCCAGCAATTGTAACCTTGAGGGTCTTCCCCTCCCAGATTAATTTGTTTTGACTAGGTAAAAGAGGCCATTCTTAGTCTCTTTTCTTACCTAGCCTTCAACACCGAATGGGAGTTTCCTTGGCCAAACTGAGACCTGGGAAAGACCTTAGCTTAATAAGGCCAATGTCTCCCACTGCATCCAGAACCATCTCCAGTCCTGATTTATATCTTGCCACTGGACCCAAATGGCTCTGGAGAAAAAAGTGAGGCTGGTGATTTAGCACAGCTCTCCCTCACTTAAATCCAATTCACTTGCAGTCATGGGATCACCTTCCTGATGTCATGGTCCTCTTTGAGAATGAAGGACAAACAACAACAAAATGTCATATGTTTTACGAAAACCTTTCTTGTCCCAGTTAATGCTGGTGCCTTCCTATGGAGACTATCTTCAATTTGTCAAATCTTTATATATTTATATCATGTCATGTCATATCATATCTATATATCTATCAGCTCTTGGAAATCAAAGAAATGCAAAAGCAATCTCTGCCCTCAAGGAGTTCACAATCTAAGAAACAACATATATAGGTACATACACATTATACACATACGTACACACACATAGTATATATAATTAATATGTGTATGCTTGTATACACAATACACATATGTTATTTGTTAGATTGTATATAAATATATGTTTGTTAGATTATAGATATAGACATCTATATCTCTATATATGTCTATGTGTATACGTACTTTTTCTGTTGTTATTTTATTGGTACAAAGTTGTTTTCTTGCTGTTTCCCCTATTAGACTATGAGCTCCTCAGCACACAGTAGCAGCTTAATAAATACTTGTTGATGGCCTGCCTGTTATATACCTCTCTTCTGCACTTATCACACTCACTTTTATCACAATTATTTGTGTACACATCTCTTTCTTCTATTAGAATGAAAGTCTCCTAAAGGAAGGTCGTATGTCATACCGAACTTTGTATCCCCAGCCTCTAGCACAATCCTTCAGACACAGGTGATTATTTAATCTTTACTAAATTAAATTGAATTTAAAATCCCTTTCAGGCATGTTTATTGTTGCTTTGGGACTCAGCAGACTTAAACAAAATCCCTTTCACTGGTTGCCTTTGTCACTGGTTTTTTGTTTTTGCTTTTGTTTGTTTGTTTTAATAAAGGATCTAGAGCAAGCCTATTAGGACAGAGACCAGAGACAATTTACCATGCATAGGTTTAATTTCATTTTTTTTAATATGGCAAAAATGTAACAGTCTACTAGATAAAGACTATGCTAATATTTTGGCAATAAGCTGGAGAAGGAAAGTGATTTTGAAAAATCTAAATACACCAATACAATGAAACAAATATTTAATGTCTATTATGTCACTATCCTTAAAAGCTAGAAGGAGACAAAGATTAAATAGACCAGGTCCTTGACCTCATGGAGGTTTTATTCTACTTCTGCACAACACAAATAATCGTAAATAATCATAACGTAAAATAGATCTTAATGAATGAATAAAACTGCTCCATGAGATCTTTGGGGTGAAGGTGGGGGTAAAATGTAATTACTGGGCAGGAAGATCAGGGAAATTAGGAGGTGGTAACCAATCTGAGTTTTGAAGGAAGGATAGAATTTCTATAATCAAAAGATGGAAAGGTGGCAGTACAGGTCGTAACTATGGGACAAGGAAGAGTGGCTAGGATAGGCAGGTCATTCCAAGCATAAGTAACAATGAAAAAGGGAAAAGCATTATCATGGGAAAGGGGAACAAGGAAGGCATAATTCATGACCATGCAGATACTGCTAGGATATGTATAGGACATACTAAGGAGTCCAGCTTGGCAGGATTGTATAAGAAATGATAAAGTGTGAATTAAAGTTGGATCGGAAGGTATTGGAGGATTATAAAGGACTTTGAGTTTGGACCTGCCCTTTTACAATATTTCTCATTTAGAGAGAAGTGAATAGATTTTTCTTCTTTTTCATCCCTAACACTTTCTGTCATCCAGTTTCCTATAAGTTGTGTCTGATCTCAAGGGCTTTCCTAGGCCAAAAGCTTGGATACACCATCTGGCCTATGCTGGCTAACTTTGGAAGTGTTTTCATCTTGTGATGGTAAAACAACCAAGAGGCAAGTTTATCTTCTTTGTATGTAGGGGTGTGAAAAAGTAATAATTTTAAACTTTTGTGGCTCTGCACTAGAATAACTCAAGTAAAAACTATTGTCATACATTTGCTACTGTTTTTGTGGCTAAATCACAGCACCAAGGCCAGTTCATTGTTCTCCGTCTTAATTAACTAAATGGGTCCAGAACTTATGGCCTGAAAACAGTTAACACAACTCACTAAAGCATTCATTTTTCCCACTTTGGGGGAAGGGGAAGAGGAAAAACCTTTATTATTCTTCTTTATGGATCTTTATAAATATGGAATTTGATGAATATAAATGACGTCTTTCATAATTCTTTCCCTTGCTAGGATTTGTATATATAAGCATGCAGGACTGATAAAAACATTTGGTAGACTTTATATCAGTAATTGGCGCAATAGGAGCAAGCTATGCATTCTAAGGGGAATAATCTCAACAAGATCTGACAATCTGTTGTTTTCTTTTATTAAAGGGAATTACAGTGTTAGAAGATTGAGGTAAGTGATACAGTTCCTATTTCCCTGCTGTCCAGGCTATGTCTTTTGAGTGTGAGTCAAATGAATTGCAACATAAATTAAGGAGATTATAAAAGCTCTCACATACTCAGAACATCCCTCTCCACTGGAATGCCATATTTAGGATGATATTCATTTAGATTAATAAGCTCTACCCCTTAAAATGTAAGTTTACAACGATGAACAAAATAAATAGTTTTAAGTCATTCATACCTCAACGGGAGTTACTTGAAACAGAATTTTTTTCCTACGACATTCTTTAAAAAATTAAACTTTAACCTTTTTTCATTAGAAAGTATTTATTTTCTTTTTTCTCTCACTTCTTTCTTTCTCTCTCATTGAAGAAGAAAAGAAAAACAAAGCCCTTGTAACAAATATGTATAGTTAAATATCATTTTCCCCTAGAAATAGCAATTTTGATAGGGCAAGAGTAGAGGAAATGGGCAACTTTTGAGCATGGAGGTGCTGCTGCTACAAGAGGGTTAACCTAGTTGGGCTTTGGAAAGGCAGAAAGCAAAATGGATACCTTCTGAGGTACTATATGAAAGTGGAAGCAAACTGTACTAGCTGGCAGAGTACAGAAGAAATATTACCTGGAGCAGACCCTATTCTAGCCTATAAAAAGTTTTTTATTTTAAGGAAACTTGAATAGCAGGGAAGCTTTCATCTCAAACCATAAATGAAACATTCAAAATGTACTTTCTGGCACAACAAAAAGAGAAAATCTTGAACTTCAATTGAAAAAGTTCAGCCAGCTTATTATATATAAAATTAAATGAAAGGTAGTAACAAAACTAAATTAATTTGGCTTTATTTATGTGAAGAAAACTAAAAGAGATTCAGTTCAGAGCCAAAAACATTAGTTATATATGTATAAATATGCATACATGTGTGTATACATATATACATAATATGTATATGTATATATACATGCAACATTTACATTACAGAAGGCTACATTTTGATTCCAGGATTGAATCTACACGATGCATTATATCCCAGTGTTTGTGAAGTGTGTGAAGAAAGACAAAATTGGAGCAAAATTTCCAATCTTATACATTTCTTTTACCAATGAAAATTTTTCTTATGCTTTTTCTTTAGATCAATTATTTTAAAGATATAGTTACAGAGGGCCATCCCAATAACTCACATGAAAAATTTCTCTATGAAAGTACAAAAGATCTGTAACTGGTGCCTATGCTCTTTAACTTAGTATTATGATAGTGCTTCAACTCTTTGTCTTCCCTATTTCCTTTATGAATATCACAATTCTCCTAGTCACCCAGGCTCATTACATCAGAGTCAACTTTGAGTTTTTCTTTTCCCTTGTACCATAAAACCCAATCATTGCCAAATATTATGAGTTCTACGTCTATAAAAAATATTACTTGGCAACTGATTGGATTGTTAAGTACAAGGGAGAAGAACACATCAAAGATGGCTTTTAGGTCATGAGCCTGGGTGACTAAGACAATATCTTCTTCATCCATTTCCTCCTTTTTTTCATAATGTCAGAAGGAATTTAAGAGACCATCTAGTCTATTCTTCTTTATATACAAGGGACCTGAAGACTAAATTGGAAGAAACAACTTGTCCAAGGTCACATAATTGGAAAGAAGAAGCAGGATGAAACCAGGTTTTTTTGTATCCAATCCAGAAACCTGGACATGATTCCATGCACCTTTCCCTGTTGCCATGAGTTCAGGCCCCCTCATTGTCTTTTGCCAAGAATATTGTTATCACCTTCTAACCTGTCTTTGTGCCTTTCATCTTTGCCTCCTTTCCTTTCTATTTCACTCACAACTGCTGGATTAATCTTCCTAATGCACAATTCTAATCATGCCATCATCATTGCCTACTCAACTCCACAGCCTGGAATTCATGGCTGATGCTTCCTTGATTCTTTGCTTCTGCTCATACTGATGTTGGCTCTCTCACCTCCTTCTTTGCCTACTGAAACCCAGCACATACTTTAAGTCTTACTTCCAAGGAGATAAGACTCTAAGTCTACTTCCTTTATGAGGGCTTCTCTGGTCTCAGCATGTGGAAGCAATTTCACAATCTCAGCTCTTTGATAGCACTTTGTACATGTCATATTATTTTATTTTGTTAACATGGTTGTTTATGTGTCTTATCTCCCTAAAAGCTTATATGCTCTGAGAGGTTAGTGGCTGTCTTTGTGTCTCTTTACAATGTTTAGCACAGAGGATCAAATAGTTGATACTTAATTATGTTAATTGAATGAATGAATATTGAATGAATATGACAAAAGTTAACAACAAACATCATTAGAAATACAGGTTGTAGTAGGAACAGAAACATGTTGTGATTCAGCCTAGTTTTTCCTCAAATTCATTCTCTTCCAAATTGGAATTTCATGTGCCTGGCTAAAGGATCCATCTTTCCCAATATTATAACACAGAGCATCAACAAGCATCTTTTTCATATCCCTCCAATACTTTGCCCACTGTTTGCACACACAGTTAGTGGAATCACAGCACTCCTATAATCCAATAAAGCTCACACTACCAAAGATATATATAATCAAGGATCTGAGAGAATGTCCTCCAGGTTAGCTTCAGTCTCTTTTTAACTTGTACGTGACAAAACAAACAGTCTCTTCAGGCACAGAGAAAATATACATCTGTCATCCAAAGCAAACATGAAGTCATGCAATGTACTAAAATGTGTAACCCTATCAAACACTTTTTAATCCCAGTGAAAGCCTCTGTTTTCATTAAAGGAGTAGATGAATATTTGGGAAAAGTCTACCTACACACACACACACACACACACACACACACACACACACACACACTCAAAGACAAACCCTGCAGGAAATATCTCCAATTGATTTTTGACTGTTCTCAATATTTTGTTCTGATTGCTCAGGGTAATGAGGATAACAAATGTACTGTTTTAGGTTTTTTATTCTCCCCTTCTAAGCAAGGAAGTAGGACTGAATCAAGCACCAACATGTGCGAATCTGAAGTCTCTCAGAAGCCATGATGCACAGACTCACTTGTAAGGATTCAAATCTGAAGCTCACCTCAGGCACCACAATCAGCTTTCAGATTAGACTATCTTGGCTAACAGCGATTTCTTTCAGAGTCAAGAAGAAGAAAACAGGCCAATGATGCAGAATCAGCTCTTTCTTGGGGTAGGAGGGTAAATACCTGCACTCAAAAGAAAGTGCCAGGAACAGGGAATCTCACGGCTGGCTTGCTAGGGGGTATACTTTCAAAGAACACTTTCCAAAAGCCCTCAAAAAGATCCTCTTCAAGTATCTAAGTGAATCTTCTTTGGGTGTCCTATTCTAGCCAATATCTACTCAACAATTCTAGAAAGAACTCAATGGGTTTTGCTCAATTCACATTAACAATTTCTGTCCAAATAGTCCAGTGCTTCTTAGATGACTCTTGAAATAACCCATTCCATTAACAGTTGGAAAACTCATCAAGCAAAACATTTCAGAACAACAAATTATTAGAAGGCTGTGTTCTTGGCTTAAGAGGTCTGTTTGTCTTTCATAAGAGGCATCTCTCTTAGACTCTTTCTGGATTTGGAGAAATCATGGGCTTCACTGTTGCCACAAGTATACTAGATAAGAAGTGTGCGTATGTGCATGTGTGTGTGTGTGTGTTTGTGTAAGCCTTTGTAAAGGCACTTTTTAAGTATCTTTGCTTTGTTGGAAGATAAATCTACACATCTGAATTGTACTTGGAGTAACAGAAAGAAAATAAAATCTCATTAAAATTACAAAGCCTCATTTAGTTGCAAAATACTACAATAATCATTTATACAATCTGTGCTATTTTTATTCAAAATGCAGTAGTGGTACCATGACCAAAAGAAAGTGAGTTCCTATGGTAGTTATTTTAGCTATTTTTATATAAGGAATCCATCCACAGTTAAAATGAGATATCACATAGCACTCTCAATCTATAAAACAAAATTCAATTTTCCTAAACCTTCAGCCAAAAAACCTATAGTTCTTCCCATTTTTAAAAAGATTAAAAAAAAACAGCTTTCCAAAAGAAGTTATTAAATTATATGAAAACCTGATAATTCCTATTTAAAGACAGAAGGAACTGTTGTGAATTAGCCAATTTTGTGTGTTAGAGAATATGTGAACAAATATATTTTTTAAAAGCCAAAGATACTACATTAAACAAATAAAATTTATTAAATATGAAAATTGTACTTGAACAATGCACAGCCAAGTAATCTAACAGCTCAATAAACACTTGGCTGGATTCAACTGGCCTTTTGGGAAACACCATGCCCTTTACCCTGCAGAGTAACAAGGGACTGACTTACACCAAGAAAACATATTTCTTACTTAAAATTTTTGTGCTAATACTTAACCAAATCACAAACTAATTAGATTTATAATGAATGTGCTAAAATTACATGCAAATCTGTTAGGAAGCCTTTTTTCTTTTTTTTTTTGGTATGGCCAGTCATGCATAGGGAATCATCACAACCATTTTTGCAAATGGGCTTTTGGTTGTCAACGAGTTCTCACCAAGTAAGCTTGTATCAATGTTTGTACCTTTCTAATAGAACTATGAGCAAGGAAACAATATCATGCTCTATTATTTCAGTACTTCAAGGTTCTCATCAGTAATTATATAGGTAGGGGAGCACCCTGTACTCGTGCAAATTCCATCCACATGCTTATTACACGGTCTTACAAACCATTAAATATAAGTTCCTTGAGGACAGATTGGATCCTGTTCGTTTTTGTATCCATAGTGCCTGGCACATAGTATACTTGTTGAATGGAAATAAATGGAAGCATTTAGTGGTCAGCTCTCTGGGTGTGAGTAAGCCTGTCCAAACTTTGCTAGGATTATCTGGGCATGGTGAAAATGTCATCTGTCACTGGGCTGGTACTCAGAGCCTTTGCAGGCTGCTAAAACCATATCCAGCTACCATAGCTTATGCTGATTAGCATGACCTTTGAGAATTCAGGGTACCTTCACATGGTGAAAAAACATCAGGATGGAACTTTAGTGAATGACTTTATTGCATCATGATTTTTATTGTTATTTCAAAAATCTCGTTATGTTCTATTGTCTTGTTATATTTCTAAACGACTGGGATAGATTTTAAACGTTCAAAAGGAAAGAGGTAGCTCCTTAAAAAAAAAAAAAAACCAAACACCCCAAACAAAATAAGACAAAACAAATATCCATTTCAGAGGTTCTCAGTGGAATATCTATTTCACTGAAAGTGGAGTTTTGGGGAAAGAGTGTCAAATTGAGACTAAGTCAGACAGCCTTGAGTCCAAATGTTGCTACCTGTATAAGCTGGAGCAGATCACTTCAAGTCTCTGATTTGGTTTTTCTCACCCATAAAATGAGAGGGTTGGACTAAATTTCCTTTCAGCTCTAACCCTATGCACTTTGTTATAGATGAGGGTGGAAGATACACCTGCGGTTTTTAGCATGGATTAGGAAGAGAAAGAAAGGTAAGGAAGAGGAGTCAGAAATATGTATCTCTCCTAATTAAACATAGCCACAGGAACTGACCTTGTGAAAAGCAGCTGCCAGGATTTGGGAAGTGGTCTATATAGGACAGAGTTACAAGAGAGTCAGTATAGTTTAAAGTCTGCTGGATTGGATTCAGGAATGATATGGTCATGTTTGATATTTCCTAACTGGGGGACTCTGGGCAAGTCATCTAACTTCTTTGAATGTCAGTCTCCTCACTTGCAAAATGGGCTTGGGGATCCTAGTACTTACCGCACAGGATTGGTATGAGGTATAAATGAGACAGTGTACGTAAGATGAACTATAAACCATAGTGCACTTTGTATACTATCTGCTGTAACAACAATAATGACTTACACCAACACTACTCATAATGATGATGATTCTAGGAAATATTTATATAGTGCTTAGCTTTTCAAAGCACTTTAGTAATAATAATAATCATTAGCATTAATAATGAAATATTACTATTGTGGCTGAGACAGTACCGACAAAGGAATCCAAATCTGTTGACAAAGAAATGACTTGAAGTTCCCTAGTATTAAAAATAACTTAAGTAGCAGAGATGTTAGGATGAGATTTTAGATAAAGGAGGTAGAGGACCTCCTTTTGCTAAGACCTTTATCTAAACAAGGACAGTCAACTGCGGAGCAGAGATGAGTGGCAGCTGCTGGACTTTCCTTTAGAAGATTCAGGATAGGTATTCCAAAAGTTGAGTTCTTCTTTCTAAAACTATAAATAGATGGATGAAGTTTGAATTCTTGCTATTATAAAAAGGGTATAGAAGCAAAACCCTACCAAATCAATATTAGAAGGGAAACAGGGCTATGATAGGATTCAATCTCTGATACTTAGGAAAAATTAAATCAGAGTAAGCTTTAGGCAAATAGCAATTGGTAGTACTGTGACAATGAAAAAATGGTACTCATCTCTGCTGGGTCTTATCTTTCTTTAAATCTTACTCAAGTGAGTTTCTATTGTTTCTGTTCTAGCCAGAAACCCTGAGGGTCTTCCCCTCCTAGACTGATTTTTTTTTTTGACTAGGTAAAAGAGGCTGTCTTTTGCCTCATTTCTTACCTAGCCTTAATCACTGAATGGGTGTTGCCTCAGTCAGACTGAGACCTGGAAAAGACCTTAGCTTAAAAAAGTCAAGGTGTCCCATTGCATCCAGGGCCATCTCCAGTTGTCCTGATCCACATCTTGCCACTGGACCCAAATGGCTCCTGAGGAGAGAGTGAGGCTGGTAACTTTGCACAGCCCTGCCTCACTTAAATCCAATTCACCTGTAAGTCAGTCATGGCATCACCTTCCTGATGTCATGGACCTCTTTGTAATGAAGAACAAGCAACAACAACAACTCAAGTGGTACTTCTATATTATATATTTAAATGAATTATCTATTTCTATCTAATCTATTTCTATCAGAATTTTAAAATTTTGCAGAAAAAAGAAAAGATTTGTTTTATCATTCTATTTCAGTTATCCATATATCAAGTAAATAAATCAGGTTGGCACTTATTAGAAAGTATAGGCAACAGCCTTAAAGAAAAAGTAGCCCACTTCTCATGCCTAGGTGACTCATTAATACAATCAACAAATATTGAATGCTTGCTATGTCAAAGGCATTCTCATAAATTCTTTAGGAGATTATATGAGGTATAAAATATGGTGTCTATATTCCCAGAGCTTACAATCTATGAGGGAAAATTCTTATGCGCAAATAAGTACAGTATAAAACAATAAAAAGGCCATATAATACTAACAGTACCTTACATTTGTACAATGTTTTAAAGTTTTCAAAGTGGCTTCATAAACATTAAGTCATTTAATTCTGACAGCAACTTCACAGGTATAATTAGCATTTTATTGATAAAGACACTGAGGTTCTAAGAGGTTTAGCGACTGACTCAAATTCACATGGCTAATAAATAATGAAGTTGGGACCTGAACCTAATAGGATGACAAGTGTGATTTTGATTGACTATAATGGCCACATGGAACTGTGACGAACTGTTGAACATATTATTTGAGAAGCTTTTTTGGCCATTCATATGTGATTGGGATTCCCTAGGGCTCTGGTAAATCAGCGCAGTCTAACTTGAAAGTACTATGGCTGCCTCTGGATTTGTATTGTTGTGCCACTGATCTCCCTGGGCTTCTGTTTGAGGGGGATGGACTAGATGGTTTCTGAGATTCCTTCCAGCTCTAGATACAGTTATGATCTTCATGATATGTGGGCATGGCCCCATTAACTTCAAATGAAGACCTAAACATGGACAGCTTTTGTGAGAACTTGGCACGCTCACCATCATTGCATTTTTGTTAAGAATGATAAATATATTTTAGATATCTCTATTTCTCTTTACTTCCTTCATTCTATTTACCACTTGCCTTGATCATAGGAAATCTCTCTACCATGCACCAGGATCAGTACATTTTTCTTTTTTACAAAGCAATAACTTTGACATGGAGGAACAAATTGGACCCAATAATATAGTAAATACTTAAGGAAAGGGTTTAAAAAGTGGAAAGAGAATTAGGTTTGGAGTGAGAAGACTCAGTTTTAAATATCATTTTTTTCTTCTACTTAATATCCAAATTATCTGAGTCTAATCATTTTTCCAGGCTCCCATTTCCTCTTTTTTAAAATGAAGGGGTTCTATTATATCAGGGGTCAGTAAACTATAACCGGTGGCCTGGTGCCTGCTTTTGTATAGCCTAAAGCTAAAAGTGGTTCAAGTTTTTATTTAAAAATGTAGAAACCATTCTTAGTTGTGGGTCATACAAAACTATATGGTTGGCCACTTTTGGCCTATGAGCCTTAGTTTGCTGACCCCTGGACTAGATGATCTCCAAAGTAGCTTTAAACTTCAAAGACTATGTTCTTATATGTCCCTTCCACTGCTAATTATTGTCAGATGCCTTAGTGAGGAATAAATGTGAAATAATATGATGAAAATATGCAGAATTAAAGTGCAAATTTTCAGCTATTTGAATGATTGTCATGTAAAAGATAGCACAGACTTGTTTTTATTCCATTTTAAAGTGCAAGAACCTCTTTACCCAGAAAGTTCACTGTACTCCTGGACTTCTCACATTATAAATACCCTTTGCTACTGAGGCTTCTCTGTCCAGCTGGTCCCTCCCAGAACTTCTATTTTAAGGAGAATACCCAGACCAGCATTGGTTTCATTTCTCTCCAGGATGCTCCTGACTCTCTGGACATCCCTACTATGTATGTCCTTGAGCCAGGTACCTTCATCTATTCCCATTCTCCCCCTTTCAGCTCATTTTTTATGTGTTGTTGTCTTCACCCATTAGAACGTAAGTTCTTTAAGGGCAGGGACTTTCTTTTGATTTATATTTGTAAACGTTACCTAGAATATGTTAAGCAGCACTTAAATGTTTGTTGACTAGGAGGATAGATTTCAATGTTATTTTGTCCAGCTCCCTAAGATTCACATGACCGCTTCTTAATAATAACCATTAGATGTTGGTACAATTTGGTAAATAAAAGAAAATGTAAAGGACTTGGAATGTTGGGAAGTAAACAGAGGAGAGGTATAGATAGACTCATGGTAGTCATGAATATGAAGGGCATCGTGATGGGTTTATGTATGAAATGGAAAGCTCTGTGAAACCACTGAAAAGAAGTATGAAAAGAGGGATAATGTGGTCAGAGTATCTGCTAGGGAAATTATTTAGCACAACTATTAAAACAATAGAAACTATCCAAATAATGAATAGAATAGTATCTACTAATTTGAAAGTATGTTCAAGTGGACAGGGAAGAGGTATTGGTGTTCTGGAGATTTTTATAAATGTAGAGGAAAATTAAGAGCACAACTATTTAAGCTTTGGGAATTTCCTTCAAAAGTTTTCTACAAAAAGGAAAAAGAGATTAATTTTTCTTTTGAAAAAGTCTAGAGGTGTGTAAGTAAATGTTTAACAATCAAAACAAAATATACACATGAAACATATTTAAGTTTAATCTGCATATTTAACATTTTCTCCATCACTTTCTTAAGTCCAGACAATCAATAAATCAACAACAACAAAGAAAAATTTATAGTGTTTGCCAATTTCCAAGGTATAAATGCTTACATTGAACACTTAACAAATGTCTCTCAAAAGCTGGTATGAGCATGCTCTAGAATACTTTTGGATACCCTTTTTTATGAGGATGGGTGGTGGGCTCTATCTAAGAGTATGTCTTCATCACACATTCCAAATATAATTGCTATAGAATATCAGGACCAGGGCCTGCCATGACCATTTCACTTTTTCACTCTAGTCATTACTGTAATCTATATGCCCCAGTTATTCCTCACTAGACATTTCCTATCTCTCAAAATCCTTCCAGATCTAACCAGTACCCTGATACTTTTACCCCCATTCTATGTCATCAACTAATGTGTGACACTGGGCACATCATCTAATCATCTTATACTTCAGGGATCTACCTTTAACTTACAGAAAAAGAAGTTAATGGTCATTCCTGCATGATTCTCTGATCCTAATTCATATAAATTTTAAAATAAATCTTCCTTATCTGAAACATCTGCCCACCTTTAACATAAATGTTAGGTGCCCACATAATTGAGCATCAGTCTTCCAAAATGTAGCACTAAAAAATTTATTTTGGTTCACTGTTAGTCTCTGGGCATCTACCTATCAAAATGCTAGGTTTAGGGCAAAAAGAAAAACAATAGTTTGGTTTTGAATAAAATTCATAATGTTCACACTTTGACAACATTTTCCAATCCTGTAAATTCCGCCTCTGCTTTTAATGAAATCTGACACTGTAGTAGAGAATGGTATCTCACTTCTTTGTAGGAGAAATACATGTCTTCGGACATTAAGAAGTTATTTTTACACCATTAAATTTTAGAACCTATTTGTCTCACTGTGAAGAGTGTAGGCTGGAAGGCTGCTTTGAAAAATGTTCAATTGTATGTTTTATTTTGTTTCTCATTAAATTCCTATGAGTATTTAGAAATTGTAATTATGAGAAGCAGGCCACAAATTTAAACCTCTCAGAAGACATTTGATTGGCATGATAAATAATTGGTATCTTTCCACTTAATCTACATTAATGTAAACAATAAATCTTCTCTTAAACAAAAATTGTGTGAATCTTCATTTATCTTTTATGACAAGGGAGCAAAGGTTGTGGTTTAATGAGTGGAAAGAAGCAAAAGGTCAGTTTTAAAAGCCTCATAGGTCAAATGTCTGACATCTCTGAACATTAAAAAAAAAAAAGCAAAAAAAAAAAAAAAAAAACAAACCCAACCCTCACATGGTAATTACTATTTTAGTCAGGCCATGAAGGGCCAGCTGTGGCTTCAAATAGGAAGAAAGAAAACACCATAATTTAGTAACATAAAGACAGGCAATTGGAATTACAATATCCTTTTAAGATGTATTCACCAAGCATTTTAAATAGCTTTGAATGAGGTGAATTTTAAAAAAAAAAATAATTTTGCAGCTTGGGAAGTTGACAACAGACCCTGGCATTGATAAATAGCCTGAAAAAAGAACACCAAATACTTTTATTTTACATATGCATTGATTCCCTCCCCTTCTCCCATGGAAGACCTCTATCAACTAAAAAGGTTATTCATAGATCCAAAGAGCTGATCAAATAAGGAGAGTTAACTGATCATCATTCCAATAGGATTTGACACTTTTTTTTTCAAAGTGGATCCTTAATGCATTGATGCCTGTGAAGTTCATTACAGCAGTAATAAATCATTAGTCTCCACAAAATGATTTATTAGTTGGCTGAAATGCATTACAAAAGATTGTCGAACTGCTCTAGGAGACTAAGAAGAATCACCTAGGTTCCTTCTCCCCAAATTGAGATGGCCAAGGAAATATTAGCAATAGTTGTTATCATTTTTAAACCATGCTAATCTAGTGGCCTAGCCTTGTTTTAACATGCTTCTCTTTAATTGTATACACACACACACACACACACACACACACACACACACACACACACATACATATATTTTAAATGTTTTTCTCTTTGTTATCCTTTGATGCTCCACTGGGACCTCCAATAATTCCATTTTAGTCCATCTTTCCTGAATGGTGGTTTCCAGCTCCTGGTGCTTCCCTCAAGACAGTCTGCATGCATAATAATATGCATAGTAAATATCCTTTCAAGTATTTAACACTCTGTCCTAACACTCTATAAATGATACTAAATTGAACATGTTGATTTCAGAACACACTGTAATAATTAATTTTTACATTTCTATAGAGCATTTGAAGCAGTTTGCCATGTTTTTCAAATATTACTTGGTATCTGGAGAACAAGGAAGAAATAGCTTGAAATTGTGACAAAGTCCAGTTTAAAGAAAAGACTTCTGACTGGGTACATGACTAAAAATCCCAACCTTGGGAATGGTTCATGGATGATACAAATTTACTTTTCTTTTGAAGTGCCTAAAAATAGGGTCCCTATCTGTCCTGGAAATTTTGGGTCCAATTCTTCTAGGAGTCAGTAGAGTTAGTGTCTTTAGGAAGCCTTCAAGGCTCTTGAACCTCTAAGATTTTTTGATCAAGATTTCTACCATCCCCATTATTGTCCATGTGAGAAAAAAACTAGCGAAATAAGAGCAAAGCTAGGAGGCACCATGTCATATAACAGAAAGAGCACTGGGCTTGGAATCAGGAAGACTGGTTCAAATACCAGCAATGTGATCTTGTAAAAGTCACTTACTCATAGTGCCTCAGTTTCCTCATCTGTAAAATGAGGGAGTTGGACTAGGCACCTCTAAGGTCTCTTCTAGCTCTAAATGGATGACCCTGTAATCCAGTATTCCTGAGACCCAATTTACCTTGTCATGTTTTAAAGAGCCCATTTGCAATTATTTAAATATTAAAATTTTTCTCTATGGTGACATTTGAAAAGAAATTTTTCTTATACTTCCATGTCAAATGTTACCTGACATGAAAGACATCAGTCTCTCATGATGTGCTGTCATTTCCAATACAGATTCATAAATAATTGATATGTTTTGTAGCTATGACCCTATCTCCTGATATCTGTCTGGATATCTGGACAGCCCCTTGGACCATAAAAGTTCTAAGAACCATAGGATCATTGAATTAGAGGGGGAAGGGACCTAAATCCTCTAGTGTAATATTCTTATTTCACTGATGGGGGCTGGGGCTCAGAGAGGTTAAGTAACTTACCTAAGACCACATAGGTGGTGTCTGAGCTAGAAGTCAAACACAGGAATTCTGAGCCTGAATCAGAGATAGCTAGGTGGTGCAGGGGATAGAGCTCTAGGACTGGAGTCAGAAAGACCTGAATTCAAATTTTCTTCAGACACTTACTAGCTATATGACCCTGGGCAAGTCATTTAACTTCTGTCAACCTCAATTTTTTCAACTGAAAAATGAGGATAACAATAGCACTTATGAGGTAATATTTGTAAAGACCTTTGCAAATCCTAGAGTGCTAATAGCTATTAGCTCTTATTAGAATTTGTGCTAGAATCATCAGGACCTGGCAAATATCCAATATCCAAATATTTCATATCCAATTGGGTATGAGAAATAATGAGAAGTTACTAAGTGTATGCATATTATAACAGAATCTCATCTCTAATGTAATCCATGACATAGGCCTTAAGAGTGTAAGTATTACACTGAGGTTCTGTTGTATGTTCACAGCAGTCACATTTTCTCCCTAATCACTACAAATAAATTAATCCTCCACATCCATTCCCTACACCCAGTTTATATCAGAAGGGCACGACTTGGCTTTATATGAGAATTCCCTCTTTAGGATTTTTCAAATATGGTAGAATCTCCACAACCTTGAAGATTGTAGAGACTTCACCAGGAAGAATTCTGGTGACCAGATCTGACCTATATACTTAGATTGCTGAGATCCTTTCAACCCACGTCAAAAGCAAAGCATCAGTTAATAGGAAAGGACAAAGTGGAAATGAGTAATATGAGGGTTAGTTTAAAAAACTATTAACCAAAACTATTTCATCAATTCCGCTTCATAAGCCTGCCATTTTCTATTTTAAATTACAGCAGCAGAATGTCTGTCAGGAGGCAAAATTGGGGTAACTGGAGGCAGCACTTTGTGGGAGACAGTCATGCACACGTGTACATGTAAATATGCCTGAAGTGAATTTCCTCCTGCCTATAAATGGAGAAGGCGAGACCAATGATAGGTTGCACACGGTACATGGGCACTGTCAGAAGATTAGATAAAAGACAGATGATTGGCAGTTGTAATAATCAGTTATTAGTGCTTAGACAGCTGATGGAGGATTGTGAAAACATGTTCTTCAAACAAACAAATGTGAAGAATTAAGGAGCCAAGGCAATTATATTATAAAAATCTCTGTTGGGAGTAAATGGATCTCTCAGAGGTGTTAGGGAAATATAGCATTTTCCTTCACAGAAGAGAAAACTGTAAGTACTACGAGTTCCCAGAACTCTGGTGTCCATAAGCATTGTCAGATCAACACTTCAAAGTCCAAATGTCTCGATTTCACTTTAATTAGCATTGCTAAATTTGTACTATAACACCTCAATTCTGAGTTATAGGACAAAAAAGATGCAACTGATATAAAATTGGAAACCAGACTATGACTAAAGTACTCTCTTCCTTTAACACTACATAAACAGTTCAGCAAACTCAAAACTCATCACTCAAGAGATCTGATTTATGTAATGTCACTTAACTCACACTTGGATGATTGGACATTCACTGAACATGTGGTGTGAAAATATTGAGTTAATAAAATGTTAAAATAAAACTAGTAAGAAATATAGAGAAATGAGGTTTATAGATGCCAGAGAATATAGTAAGATTCATTTCAAAGGTGAAAGTCTTCCTCTCCCTTTCCCTTCCTCTTCTTCCTTCCTTCTTCTCTCCCTCCTTTATCTTCTTTCCTTCCTTGTCTTTTTCTTAAGACCACCATGTATATGGTACTATAGATGATACAAAGAAGAACAAGACAACACTCCTTGCTCTACAGCAGTGATGTCAAACTAAAACAGAAACAGGGGTCACTTAAATAGCACATAGGGATCCCTATGAGGCTGCATATTGACTTAGAAAACCACATACTAACATTACTTATGTTTCATTGTATTTTTATTTATTTTGTTAAATATTTTCCAATTACATTTGAATCTGGTTCAGGCCAGAGCTTCATATGTGGGCCATGTGTTTGATCCCTCTGTTCTTGAAGATCTCATATGACATTCAGACTAAAGATGCCATTAATAGAAGCAGAGAAGTCTCAAGAAGAAACTGGTTTAGAGTTGGAGATTTGGAACTTAGTTTTAGCCATGTTGAGTCTGAGGTATGGGTGGCGTTATGAAGCAGAATAAGGTAGCTTAAAGAACACTAGACTTAGTTTGAATCTTGGCTCTGATACTGTGTCCATGGGCAAATCACTGAGCATGAGTTCCCTCATCTGCGCAATGAGGACAGTAATACTGATAACAGCCTACCTCATATGATAATGGATTCTCTTTCTCTCTCTGGATATATGGATAGATATGTGTATAAATATCTATCTCTATCTATCTCTATATTTACATCTATATCTATTCCTATACTTATCTATATATCCCTCAATACATCTGTATCTACCTCTATATATCTATTTCTATATCTCTATCTATATATCTATTTCCGTATCTCTCTACCAATCTGTCTATATTTATATCTGTTCCCTATCTATCTATACATCTATTTCTATCTACCTCTATCTATAATTATAACTATATCTATCTATTTCTATACCTATAAATCTCTATTTATATTTATATCTATTTCTATATCTATATTTATACTATCACTATTTCTAAATCTGTTTCTCTAGCTTTCTCTATATATCTCTCTATTTATATATTTATCTATCCATCTAGCTATCTCTTTCTCTCTATATCTATTCCTATCAATTATCTATATCTCTATATTTATCTATTCCTATATCTATCTCTCTATATATCTAGCTTTCTTTATATTTATATCTCTATCCAGCTATCTATTTATCTGTCTCTCTCTAGGAAGGACTTCAAGGGTCATCTAGTCCAAATCACTTATTTTACAGATGAGGTAACTAAGGCCAGGGATGTTAAAGGGCTTGCCTAAGGTTACAAAGATAATGTGTCAGAGGCAGGATATGAACCTGGGTCCTCTGATCAGTCAGCACTCCTTTCATTCTACCTCACTGACAACAAAACCATTCTGTAAGTCTAAAAATGGTATATGAATATTGGTTATTATCACTAGTAAGATGTTTTTTTTCTCACTGCATCACATTGCCTCCAAAAGGCAACTGTAGGCAGGGGTATTTGAAGTCACAAGAGTGAATGTGATTGCTTAAGGAAGGAAGAAATAGTAGAGAGAGGAGAGGAAGACTAATGTTGCAGAATGCCCACAATGAGAGGCTTGGACAAGGAAGAAGAGCCAGTAATGATGAGGGAGTGGAAGTAATCTGAGACACTTGAAAAAAGGGCACCAGGACAGTGCAGTGCCCCAGCAACCGAAGGAAGAAAGAATCCCAAGAGGGAGGGGGTAGGCAACAGTGCCAAATGCTGCAGAAGGGTCAGGGATGAAGGTGACTGAGAAAAAGTCACTGGGTTAGAAAGTTACTGGGGAACATGAAGGGAGCAGTTTTAGCAGAGGGGTGAAACCTAGATTACAAGGAGTTAAGAAGGTAGTCTTAGACAACTGCTTCTGGGCACTGAGACTAAAAATTGAAAAGCTGGTGTATTTCTGCTTTGGTAGCATGTATTTCCTTACTAGAAAGGTCCTCATGCCAAGGAAATTACAGGTCTGGTCCCCAGATCCCCAACCTCCCAAAGAGTATGTGGGTGGTGATAAAAGAGAGGCAATGAGTGTGGGCTATTCCTTCAACAAATCTGAAAATGAAGGGAAAGAGAGTCAAGGGAATTTAAGCACATGGTAAAGGAAAGGGCTTTTTGGTTTTTGTTATTGATGTTTTCTTGGATGGAGAGACCAAAATATTTTTGTAGTTAGAGGTGAATGAAGAAAGAGGAATTAAAGATGCAAGAGAGAGGAAAATTGATAGCAAGAGGTAGGAGAAGATGGGATCAAAAGCATAGAATTTGTCTGGGAAAGAAGATTTTTTAAAAAATTTTTTCTCAGGGCTTTGGGAGAAGGAAGGTAGGATGCAAGCATACATCTTGAGGTAGAGACAAAGAGAATTAAATAAGGATATACTGCAGGTTTTATCTTCTAAATAAAGTAAGAGGATTGGGTGTGTGTATGTGTATGGTGTGTGTGTGTAAACTTAAGGAATGGAGATGCATCAAATTAAACATGATTTTAAAATAAGAAAGCATATCTTTGTTATAAATGCAATTAATATTACATACAGTAATGTTATTTCTGTTTAGTAGATCTCCAAGTAGATAGTGCTGTGGGCAGTTTCTCTATCTCTGTTCCTGGCAAACAGAGGCTTTCACAGAGAACTATGACCATCTATGGTCTCTATTTACACTTTTTGGTCACTCACTGATATCATCCTACTTCTGTAATCCAGCATGTTTTTTTTTAAAGAGCCATTTATACTGAAAGCATGCTATGGACCAAATTAGTAACAGAGACTGACATTCTATGTGGGGAAAAAAAAAACATTCTTGAGTAGAAACTATTTCTAAATAGTTTAATCAGCAAGGTGAAGGAGTAAATGCATGCTCGTCAAAAATAGTTTCCTAATATTTTTCACCCATCAGAGTCAAAGCAACACATGCAGAACTAAAGTTATGTCTATACCATGCAGTTCTCTATGTTTTCTCTGTTCAAAACATGTGTCTGAGCAGAGAAAGTATAAGGAAGCTACCTCCCAGGCTATGCTGAGTTCAGAGGGTGTAGCATATGTTGGCAGAAAAAATGGGAGTGTCCTAACTAAGCCGATCCAGGTGGGACTTGCTCAGGGGTATGCTGGTAAATGTTTAACAATGGGCCTTCAGGGATGGGCAGAGAGGAATAAGCCTGACACACTTTTAAGTTTAATTATTATTAACATTTACTAACATTTTCTCCATCACTTTCTTAAGTCTAGACAACCAATGAAACAATGAATCAAGCTCTGATTTATAGCACTGGCTGATTTTTGAGGTATAAAATTTAACAAATGTGGACCAGTTCAAGCAAGCTCTAGCACCCTTGTGGTGCTGATTCCTTTCTGCCACTCACACAAATATAAAGCCCTAATTCCAACTGGTCTAAAGAGCTTTGACTTGAGTGTTTTCAAATGGGGGTTCTACAGCGGTTAATCTGTGCTAAGTAAATATTACAAATTGACACTGACATAGTAGTAGCTTGAAATCCATTTGAATTATTGTTACCTGAAGGATGTTATCCATATTCTCTCCAAAACAAATGAAAAAAAAAAAGGGTACATATGGCTTTGGGTCCCCATGAAAGTGTTGCATATCCACGAGAGATCTGCTAGTGCTGGATTTAGAAGTCTGAGTGAGCTGAAATATGTGCAAAATCACACATACCTATTAAATATGCTTCAGATGCTGCTTGCATATGTTAGTTATTTTGCTAACTTCATGGATTCAATTGCTGTCTGGAGGTGTGCCCCACAGAAATGTTAGATAGAGAATCAGAAGCTTATTGATTTCTCATCTTTGCATTGATTTGACATGACTCGAAGCAAGTGGCCCAATGTGCTCTAAAAATGGGGCTATCCTTTTGACTGAGAAATGGAGGAACTGTTGTAAGATAAAAATAATTCAAATTGCTAGAGTAGAATATAAATCCCCAGTCTCATAAAATGACTAGAGACAGATGAATTTGTTGGGCTAACTCCATAGGCTTGAGGTCAAACAGAAGTGTAAATAAATTAATTCTTTCCATGCCTCTATTCCAATGGTTTATTCACACTTTGTCCCTATTACCATTTAACCCACTAAGTTTTTATTACCCTGGGACTATAGTAATTTAGTGAAGTAATCATTTGGCCAGAAGGTTACTCTTAACCCTTGAAATTGCCTCTCATTCTCCATTTTGTTGCCATATATATACAGCAGGAACAGAAATCAAAATTGAGTGCTTAATACTTTAATTCTCATCTTTGGCTGGCTAGTAGCGAGGATTCATTTTTTTTCTTTTCATGATAAAATTAACTGTCTGCTTCTGTAATGAACAACTGCTCTAAAACTATGGCCAGTTCAGGATCCATATTCCCAGCAGACAGTCACTATTACAATAATGCCTAAATTTCATTTCTCATTAAGTTTGTTTGAAAAATATTCCACAACTGGAAATATGGATTTTAATCGTTAGCCCAAAAATAATTTTGAGTGCAGGTTTGTACAGATTATTTTCTATTTGTTACATAGTTTTAGGCAATTTGTTTTAATTAACTGAGATAATTCAGTAGTTCTCTAAAAAACAAACAAATAAACAAACAAACCAAAACTAGTACCCCTACAAATTTGAGAAGTTTATAATTTATTGAATTTGGTTCATTTTTTCTTGCTTTCTTTTCTTTCTTTTTAAAAAAAAATCTATCAAGGTAGATTTGCCACTATTTAAACACTATATGGAAGGAAAACATCCATGCTGTTTAACACATTTCTAAGTAGGATTAAATCTTCAGTAACTATAATGTAGAATTGCTCAAGGACATATCACATGAAAGGTCTATGTCAGACTTGTAAATTTCAGCACAAATATAAAAGAAATGGGGTTTAAAATACTTCATGCTCCTTAGTCAACAGGTGAAAATGGAGAGACATTCAACACAACAGATGGCAAAGTTGTATCACTTTCTTAATTAAAAAACTGAGTTATTTTAATCTCTTTTCTAAGAATAAAGATCATAACATTTAATTTTTTTGACCCAAATTCATCTATCTGATTAGAGGAAAATGAGTTCATCTTTTAGTTACTAAGTTACTTTAACAAAACATTAATGAATCAGAATGTTCCAGTTATTCTAGTTAAATTTTCTGGCTGACAGATAACCTTGTAAACACCATGGCCTTCTGACATGTGACTGACAAGATCAATGCTTTGGTAAGTCTAGATTTATGGCTATAATTTACTATTTCCTTCATAATTGAAAAAATCTTATAGTGTCTTAAGACTATCATTCTCAGCTAGATGTTGATCTAAATTTAAGGAATGTAGGTGATTATACTACATTTGTACTAATTACATCACATGGAATGAGAAAGCAGCTGGGTGGCAGAATAGGTAGAGTGATGGACCTGCAGTCAAGAAGATCTGAATTCAAATTACGTCAGATGCTTGCCAGTTGTATGACTCTGGCCAAGTAACTTAATTTAACTCAGCCTTAATTTCCTTCCCTGCAAAATGAATATAATAGTACCTACCTTATAGTGCTGTCTTAAGGATCAAGTGAGATAATATATGTGAAGTGCTTTGCAAGCCTTTAAGATATAGATATATATACATGCAAATATTAATAACAATTATTATTACTTTTACATGATGAAAAAATGCCTATCAGCTTGTTTATTGGTCATTCTTTCTTAACAAGAGCAAACTTTAAAAAAAATTTGGATTAATAGTTCCATTTCATTGGAACCATTGGAATCATTATCATTATTATCATCCACAACTGGAGTTCTACTCTGATGCTTGATTGTGTCATGGAGGCAACCCAGAGTAATTAAAGTTTAAGATGGTAAAGTATAAATTCTGACAGATGCTATAAAGCTGGAAAGACCTCCTGTAAAGGGAGGGCTATAACAAGGAATTCTGGCACTAAGGGTAAATCTTCAGCATTGTTTGAAGTAGGAGGCTACGGTTCAAATTCTAGATTTGCCACCTGTTTAGGAAGCTAAGTGACTCAGTGGATAGAATGCTGGGCCTGGAGTCAGGAAGACTCATTTTCCTGAGTTCAAATCTAGCCTAAAACACTTACTAGCTGTGTGATCCTGGGCAAGTCACTTAAGCCTGTTTGCCTCAGTTTCCTCATCTTTGTGACCTCAAATGGAGTCACAAAGAGTTGGACACAACTGAAAACTACATGGGTGTGATCATAACAAGTCAGTTACAAGCTCTCTAGGCACGAGCATCCTCATCAGTAAAATGAGGAAGTTGAACTAGATCACCTCTAAGGTCTCTTGCAAATCTAAGTCTTTATCTTTGGATTTATCCAAATCTTGATCTTATAATCTTATAATTCTTTCCTCGTCCTTCAAAGAGCTGGATATGATGCTCTTCAGCATAAGGAACTTTAATAGCACACGTTTTGTAGTCTCAATGACACCAACATCTGGTTTGATTGAAGGCTACAATGAATAGAATGAGAGAGGCATAGGGATATAAGAACAATACATCTGTAGTTAGCAGACACATATCCAATTTAATCTTTACCACTTACTAGTCAAGTCCTTCCCCTCCCCTCTAGATTCAGTTTCCTCATTTGTAAAGTGAGAATGTTGGATGATTTCCATTTCTATGTTCTCCAAATCACTGAAATGATAAACTATTTCACATTACACAGACATAATTGGAATAAATCGTACCTATTTCACTCCCTACAGGAGAGATTCCAATCCTTCTCTTCCCTCCTCATCCCTCCCACACCTCTCCCCTTACTCAGGTGAGGACCTCAGCTCCTTACTTTGCTGAGAAAATTAAGACCATTTTCTGTGAGCTTCCTCTTTTCCCATTCACTTTATCTTAACCTCCCTTTGACATCATTCCCCACTCTTGTATCTTTTTTCTTAGTCTTGGACAATGAGGTAGCACTTCTTTCCAAAGTCATTCACTCTACTTGTAGATTTGATTCCACTCCATCTTGCTTTCTTTAGCACAAGGTCACATCCATCAGCCTCACATCCCATTGAATCTCCAACCTCTCCCTGCCTTCTGGCTCCTTACCTATTGTCTTAAAAAACCCCACCTTTATTCTTAAAAAAAACCTTTTACCATGCTCTTAAGCCATCATCTTTTATTTTTCTTCTCTGCTTCAGCCAAATTTCTAGAAAATCTTGTCTTTACCGACTGCCATAATTTCTTCTCCTCTTAGTCATTCTTCAGTTCTTTATAATCTGTATTCCAACATCATGACTCAACTGAAACTATGCTCTCTAAAGTTACCAATGGTAACTCAATTGCCAAATTGGATGGTCTTTTCTCAGTTCTCATCTTTTTTGGCTCTCTGTTGCATTTGATACCCACTCCTTTTGGATACTCTTTATGTCCTGGTTTTTTGTGGCCTTGTTCTCTCTTGAGACAGTTAGGTGGCACAGAAGATAAGAACAGTGGGCCTGGAGTCAGGAAGATGAGTTCAAATTTGGCCTCAGGCTATATGACTCTAGAAAGTCACCTTAAGTTAACCACTGTTTGCCTCAATTTCTTCAACTATAAAATAAGGATAATAATAACCTTTACCTCCCCCAACCCGGGTTGTTGTAAGGATCAAATAAGATGATACTTGTAAAGCACTTAGCATGTTACATAGTAGGAGCTTAACAAAAACTTATTTCATTCCTTCTTAGTTCTCCTCATATATATTTGACTGTTCTTTGTCTCTTTTGCCAGCTCACCTTCCGTATATCATGCCCAGGTTCTGTTTGGAGTCCTCTTTTCTTCTCTTCACACTTTCAGATTGTATGAGTTTAATTCATGACTCACCAATTTCCTCCTGGACATTTTAAACTAAATGTCTCACGGACATCTCAAGTTCAACATGTCCAAAATCAACCTCATGCTCTTTCCTTCCACATCATTCCTTCTTCCAAGATTCCCAATTTCTTTCAAAGATACCACTATTGTTTAGTCTCCCAGGTTTGTAAATTTGGAATTATCTTCAATTCCTCAAAATCCATCATACCACATGACCAATCAGTTACTACATTCAATCAACAAGCATTTAAAAATGCATATACTGTATCTCAGGCATTGCATTAGAAAGGAATAGAAAATAGAAATAAATAGAAACAAATAGAAAATAGAAACAAATAGAAAAAAAGGAAAAGCCATTCCCATCATTAATTTTAGTTGAATTGATCAGCTGTAGTTTGTCTATAAGGAGCTTCAAGTAGAAAAGACAAGGAATTATCAGATTGAGCAGTGTGGGTAAATTATTTTTGACTGAAAGTCGAGGTTAGAGGTATTCTGAGCATCTTGTTGTGCTATGTTGATTTATTCTTGCCATCAATGACTCCATCAGAATGAGTGGGAAGTGATATGAATACTTCATTTGACTAGATAGTATTCATCATGTTAGCTTAACAAATCCCTTATTTACTTTTCATTACCTGTGAAAAGGAAATACCTTCTTATTCATTCAGTTATTCCACAAATAATTATTGAGCACTCTATGATGTACTCTACTAGGTGCTATAGGAGAAAGAGGAAGGAGATACAGTCCTTGCCTTCAAATAAGTTATTATCTAGTAAGAACTTAAGAAATTATAACATAAGACTTAAATATAATGAGTGCCACAAAAAAGTTAAAGACAATGTGGAGTTTGGGAAATCTAAGCAAAGAGCAATAACATCTGGAAAGAGGTTCAGGAAAGCTTTGATGAAGTAGGTGAAATTTGAGCTAAGCCCTTGAAAGATTAGGATTTCTGAGGTAGAAAAGGAAGAAGGTTATTCTGGGAAAAGAAAGGATCTAAGGTAGAGGCAGGGATTCAATGGATACATTTGGTGAATGGCAAGCCATTCAAGGACAGCTAGGTGGCTCAGTGGATAGAAGTGCCTGAAGTCAGGAAGGCTCATCTTCCTGAGTTGAAATCTGACTTGGGACATTTATTAGCTGTGTGACCCTGAGAAAGTCACTTAGCCTCAGTTCCTCGTCTATAAAAATGAGCCAGAGAAGGAAATGGTAAACAACTTCAATATCTTTGCCAAGAGAACCCCAAATGGGGTCACAAAAAGTTGGACACGACTGAAACGACTCAACAACAACATGTCAGTCATTGGCTACAGCACAGGATATGTCTTGGGGGGAAGAGTGGGAAATGATGTTGGAAAGTTAGATTGGGAGCAGAGTATTGAGGATCTGGAATGCCAAGCTAAAGAGACTCAGTCTATCAGACTGTCAAACAAACAATTATTATATGCCTACTCTGTGCTGGGTACTCTGCATACAAAGACAAGAAGAGTGCACATATCTCTGTCCACATGTGCACAAAGAAGATAAATGAAGATATTTATTAGGCATGGTATTGGGAACCTGGGTGGCTGGAGAGATGGTGGTACACCCAACAGAAACAAAGAAGTTAGGAAGAAGAGTGGGTTTGGGGAAAACAAAAATGGGTTCTCTTTTGGATCTATGGCTTCTGAGATACTTACAGAGCTCAACAGCTAGATTTCATTTGGTAGGAAATCTTTAAATGTATACTGACAGTCTTTGAGCAGGGAAGTGATGTGATCTGTTGGATTTTAGGATGATGATTCTAGCAATCAGTGTACAAGGAGTATTTCAGAAGAGAAGTGAAAAGTTCAGTTAGAAGATAGTCTAGGTAAGAGGTTGGGGCACTGGGAATGGAAAACAGGTTGTTGTCAATTGATTGGATGTCTGAGGTAGAGGAAAGAGTCAAAAATGGTGGTTAAATTTCAAGCTCAAGTGGTTGGGAGAATGGCAGTGTGATTAGCAGAAATAGTGAAGTCAAGCAAAAGACATTAATGCGAAGAAAGATGAGGGGAGGGAAGAAATCACTGTGAGTTCAATTCTGAACATGTTGAATTTGACTGACATACCAGTGGAATATTCAGGCAACAATATCAAGCCAAGAGGTGGAAATGTGGGATTAGAATTCAGGAAAAATAGTTTTTATTAATTTGTACCATTTATTAGACTGTTTCTGATGTTTCTCTAGGATTCTAAGCTATATTTCTAGATTTCTATCTCTCTTAGAATCATGACCTAAAAGAATCATTATCACCACCAAGTTTGAAATGTCACAGACTTTTAATTTTTGGGTTGTAAAGTTTTGTGGGTTTTTTATTCATAGGAAAAAAAAAAGCCCTATGAAACTATACAGCCTTATCTAAAGGTACTACCCCCATTACTGCCCTTATCATTTACACAGTGTTCTACTAAACAATTTATAGGGTTTTGAAATTTTGTTGTTTTTGCTTATTGGTCATTCATTTTTGGTTTTCTTGGCAAAATTATTTCGATTAAATATTTTGATATTGGGATAAGTAAAATAAGAATTTGGATTCATAAAAATGGTAATGACCATGATTAATTGTGGTTTGAAACTTAGTAGAAACATCATTTACTGTATCTGCTTCCTTCCAGGAGGTTGTACCTTACTTTTGATTCTTTCATTTTAACTCATAAAAGATTGCCTTTCACATATGAACAACAGAATTCTGGATTCAGAAGTAGAGGCTCTAAGTCACTATTGAAAGAATTAATGTGTGAAGAAAACAATACCTGGGTTGGGGAGTGACTTAGTGACCCAAACAAGTGTGTCTGAGCTATGCATTCTAAGTGCGTGTCAGCGGTGGGTGCAATAACTCATCGTATTGTGAAATATACCTAACAAAAATTACCCCAAACTCAGTAATATGTTCTCTGTTTCTTTTTGACCTTCTGTTGTTGCTTATTTGAAGATCCTGGCAACTCTCACTGATGGAATATTCATGAGGCAGCAGTCATTCCAAGACTTTAAAATGTTAGATTCTGCCACTTTTTCATAGATGGCTGTAGAAGTAGGATTTTATTTAAATAGATGTCATTTAAAAAAAAAAAAAACCACATCTTGCGTCTGTGAATCTGTAACAATTGTGGCTGTACTGTGAATACTATTTCTCATGACTGTTGAAAGCTATTTGTCCTCTTACACTAGAATTCCCTACAAAGAATTATCCCTCTTGCCTCTCTGACCCCCCTCATACTTCATACTGCTCATACACATATACAAAGAAATAGCTTGGAAGTTTGTTAACCTGGCTAGCTTTTGATCCTAGAAAGTAGAAGACATATTCTTTTATCAAAGATAATTAGTTAAAAAATACACAAACCATTTTGCCTGAGCTTAATACAGTTCTATCAAGATTGCAGGAAGACTTAATGACTGGCTCCTAAACGAGAATGCCTGGGAATAAATGAATCAAAACAATATAACATTTTGTGGACTATCCTTTGGCACTAAAAAAAGCTTTCAGACAGAAAGAACGTGGTAAATACACACCACCTGTATCTTCTAATTCTATACAGTTTATGAGATTTAAGCAAATATCAGCAGGCGTTTTAATTTGGGTCTCCCAATAGCTACACAGGATTATTATGAGTGTAATAGTTTTATGTTCAAGTGGGATTCTGCTGAATTAAACTCATTGTTAAACAAATCATTCAAGCTCTCTCTGGAATTTCAATTTGCACCTTTAGAAAAGATTAGCAAGGTTTCACTGTTTTAAGGTTTGATTATTAATATACACCTTTAAAGAGGATGGATCTCACCTCTGAGTGGTTGTTTTCTTTTATCTTTACTTAGGCAGAATGACTATACGTTTTAGTCCCAATAGGTTATAATTAACTCCAGTAATGTTGCTGCTAATGCATTCAGGTTCAAAGCAAAAATGTTGTACAGAAATACTCTGTTCCCTGGAAAGCAAATTGAAGCTGTCTCTAATGGTAAGGCATCTGTGACCAGTGCCAAGGCACCTGGCCAAAAAAAAACCAAAACAAAACACATGAGGGGATGATAGTTTTGGAGCAGGCAAAAAGGATCATTAACTCAGAATCTGAAAGAACTTTAGAGGTCATCTTGTCCAACCCTCTCATTTTGTAGATGAAGGAACTGAGGCACTGAGAGGTTAAGTGACTTGTCCACAGTCTTAAATTATTTAATTTACTGTATTTATATCCCTTGTACCCAGCACAGTACTTAACACACTGTAGATGCTTAATAAATGCTGGTTGATGACTGTCTGATAGCAGGTAGCAGAGTCAGGATTTGAATGCAAGTCCTGTGACTCCACACACAGCCTTTGTTCTACCACACAGTGCTCCAGAAGAACTGACTTTGAGACAAATGAGATATGAGTTTGGGCTCATAAAAATGGTGTTGACTATAATCAATTGTGGTTTAAAATGAGGCATACGCATCATTTCCTGTATCTGCTTGCTTTTGGGAGGTGGCACCTTAGTTTTAATTCTTTCATTTTATTCTTCCTTTACTTCCTTCCAATCAATTTGAAGTGTTGAAGCTACTTCTATACTTGGGAGAACAAAACTTTGCTGAGGCTCACTCTTCAGCAAAGACAATATGAAGTGATATGGCAGTATATCCTCAATTGTCAATGGTGGGCTAGAATTTCAGTTTTGGAACCAGAGTTGTCAGGGGGCAGAAATCCTGTCTCTTTTGGTTAAAGTGCTAAGGGTTCAGCAAGTGCTTCAGTTAAGACCACAGCAGCTTGAACCTTAAATGTCACTGGTTATGTTTCTCAGTTTGTCTGCCTTTACAAAATTACAAATGAGTAAAATATGTTGGGCCCGGACAGAAATTTAAAAAATCCTGCAGATTAATGTGCACAAGCATTACTAGAGAGCCAAAGTAGTGCTATCCAACAGAGCAATTGAAGTGGGGTGTTATTTGGATAATTCAGGCAAGAAATAAATGGCTATTCATGAAAAAAAAAAGATAGAGGTTTGACCTGAAGGCTCAAGAACTGCCTGCCTCTACATCGACTCAATTCAATAGATATTTGTTCATTTATTTATTTACTTTGCTTGTAAAGAAAGACAGGGACAGAGGCAATTATTCCAAGAAGCTCTTCTAAATTTATTCCTAGGATTATCTATATGGGTAATAATTTTATATGAAATGCTTTGCCTTTAAGTACAAGTAATCAGGAACACTCCTCTCATTTTACTTTCCCCCTCACTGGCCAACTTGCCCTTGTCTTGCCTTGAATTGAATAGTTATTTATGGACAAAGAAGTCTCCACTGCTCACCTAATGAAATGAATATTGGTCCATCAGACCTACTCATCCAATAGCGGATTATGTTATCATAAAAATGAATCGTGTACCAAGTGACTAGAAGCAATCTCTTAGGCAAAATAGCTATTAAAACATAATCCCTGTCATTTAAGAGGTACAATTACTATCAATACCTGAGAGTATGAATGCTTAAGATTGTATATCCCACAGAGTATAATAAATATGGTACATATGATATTGTAGAAATCTACCCATTTGACAATACAGGAGAGTAAGCTAATTATTTTTCCTCTGATGGGGAGAAGACATGAAGCAAGCTAATATCAAAAGCAAAATCAAGCATATGAATTTCCCTTTTAATAGATTTTTTTGCTTGGGGCATTTTTTCACCAGGCTTTCTTATATTATTTTTTGTTTACTGTTTCTGTCTACCTAAGCAGTAGATTTGATTTACTTTAAATTGCAAAAATGTTCATAAAATGTAACAATTTCAAATATGTACATTTAGCAGCAGCTGACACCATCTATTCATGTCATCTGAATGTAGTTCTTAGGGCAAAGAAACCTGCAAGTCAATAATACAGAGACCATAATTTAACAGTTGCAGCTAAACGAAAGTCTAGAGATGACAGTGAAATGTACATATTTCCTCAATTTGATTATAAGCCGACATTGAAGATGTTTGCAGAGACAGAGAGAGGGAGAAAGGGGGAGAGGGAGAGAGAACACATGATTGCTAGAGACATGTATTGGGACTCTAACAGTCAATGAAACTAATTTTTCCATGGAATTTGTACAAGAGGAAAAAAATGCTTATTTTTTGCTTGCTTTCCAATGACAACAGAATGTTTCTGTTTTTCACATAATGAGGAAGAGTACGCTATTTTATCCTTAAACTTTTAGGCCCAGAGTCTGAGTTTCAGCCCTATCTAATGCCATTCTTAATTAGAAACCAGTAACGGCACAGCTTATCGAATATTTTATTTCTTCCTTCAAAAATCCACATAGGATTGTTTGGTGACTTTACTTTGAAGAAAATGTCTTTTATTACTTATTTTAGTACAACACATTAAAATCAAATATCTCCTGTAGCAAAACGATTCAAGTCCCTGGAACTCAAATAATTTTCTAATAAAAAATGCATGAGACAAATAAATGCACTTTATGTTCCACAAGAAAAGGCAGTTTCAACAGGCTAATGCTCAGAGAAAATTCATTTTATCAACCAGCCATTTCATTCTTTGGTGCTGTTACAAGCCCCTTCCAGTTGCTAGGCAACCATAATTCATAGTACCTTTTAATGGATACTCTGCTACTGCTGAGAACATTAAGGTGAAGAGAATAAATGCCTTGGGTGAATCTTGAAATCTTTCATTATGCATGTCATTCTATTTCTGTAATGCTATAATGCTGAAATGTTTCTGTGGCAGGAAACTGAGTTGGGGTAATTGCATATTCCACTCATATATGTTTTGTAAGCAGAGCAGCACGTACTTGTCTAAAATGAGTTATTTCAAACATGATTGAAATTGGACTTTTGTACTTCTAAAAGTAGTAAATAAATCTAAAGGAAAGAAAGAATAGGTTTAGAGTAAAATGTCTTGAAATTTCTAGTAAGAATGACAAAATTCTACAGCATAAGTCAAAAGTAATCAAGCAGTTTTCAGCGTGATTAGAGAGGTATATATCAATATGTGGTATATGAAACTTAAAATGTAAAAATACATCAAAGGCTTCAATCCATTAGCTATAAAGGAAATCTCTTAAAACAACCCAGATGAGCTTTGTGGACTAGTTTATGGATGTTAGAAATACTTATGTGGGCCATTCAAATGTATCCAAGTTTTTTTTACTGAATCCAAATGATTGGTCTGTCTGAGGCATATTTTCTCTTCAATGTGAATTGGAAAAAGTAAGGTATATTAACTTACTATTCTGAGTATTTACATTACAAAGGAATTTACTTGTTCCTAAAGAATATTTTCAAAGAAAAGGAGGATGATATGTATTAATTATAGTCCTTTGAAAAAACCACTTGGCCTTTACCTCAGTACCATTATCTTTGAAATTTCTGTTTTCTGCTTTTCAGGGTATATGGTTTCTGCAAATGATAAAGGAGAAACCATCTACTGACAATACATTTAAATTGTCCCTGATGGCTTTTACTTGCTGGGTGACATCAAGTTCAGGATTGAAACAAGATTTATGATTCTAGTAATATGACATGGAAATGTAAAGATGGAGAGTGAAAAAATGAAGTCCTCTGTCCAAATGATGGCATAAAACCCGCCAAATCTGGATGTTTCCAGATATGGGGATATTTGGACAATATCTGGAAAAGTAAGCATTGCCTGAATTTGTGACTTATCTCACGGTGTTTTGGAGTTGTTAATACTCAACCTATCTATTCTGGGGAAAAGTAGGTGAGATAAAAACACTGACTAGTCATTAGAACCGTAATATTACTTTTTATTATTTGTTGGGGAATTGGATTATAAAATTTATTTATTTTGAAATAACAAGGTGAATTATTGTCCATAATTCAGTGTAAAAAGTGATGCTTTGGTTTCTGGCCACTCCATGTTTTTGTTGTGTTGAAGTACTTAAATTGATTGTTTGGAAACCCTGTCCTATCATGAACATCTATGAATTCTGTATCAGCTCCCTTAGGATGATTTTAACTAGTCCAGTGCTCTGTCATCCTTGTTATTACAAAGCATTTGAATGACTTTGTATCTCCCTGTGCTATCATAGCTAACTGGCTGGGTGAATGCTCACAGTGAGGCAAAAACATGGAACATGAGAAAGATGGCAACCAGTCTAGAAAACATCACTATTGGAAAGTTTTAAAATCTACTCTTGAATGAAGTGTTAAATTTTATCAAAGGCCTCACCTTACCGAGATAGATTATTGAAACTAGAAATTAAGAAAAGGTAGAGCTGAATCAGTAAGATTAGGGACTCTAAGGAATGTGTCCAACTCTGAAGAATTGGCTTTGAATCCAGTACTAAACAAATGTCTCAGCATGAGTATTAAGGGAATTTGTAAATTCCATTACAAATGGGTATTGGACTCCATTATTTTAGATTAGCTGTTAAATTGAGGGTCCTGATCATGTGCCATCATTAAAGGTCCCTTGGTAAATGTCCTTCTTGCAAGAAGAGACATGTTAGTCAAAGGGTCCTGGCCAAATTCCAACTGTGTAATTGCATCCTATCTAAATTCTCCATGAAGTTTCAACTAGGGAAGTGTTCTTTTATTTTTTTTTAATTTCTAGTACAAAATTCAGATGCAGTATATTGTTACATTGTTCAACAACTGATATCTTTTACCTGATTTAAATATAAAGGTAAACTTTCTATCACCCCCCAGTAGTACTTGTGTTATTTTTCCAAGTTTAATATAGCATCATTACTGATTGCTTGCCAATATTTATAGCTCTAAGAATCTTTTTTATATTGTACCTGTAAGGTGGAATACAAAATAATTAGAGGATTATTGAATGTTAAGGCTGGAAAGAACCTTAGAGATCACCTAGTCCATTAGGTTCTTAACCTTTTTGTGTGTGTTATTGACCTACCACTTTGAAAACCTAGTAAAGTCTATGGACCCTTTCTCAGAATAGTGTTTTTAAATAAGTGAGAGAAATGCTAAATTTCAGCTAGAAATAAGTGAAAATAAAGATGTAATGTTTTTCCCATTCAAGTTTATGGCATCTGTTAGAGGCTTAGCTGATATCCTGTTCAAGATCAATGTCAGGACAAAATGAGGCATTCATAGGTCATTGGACAGTTAACAAAATTTTAAAAAGGTTTACTTACCCTTGAAATAGAGATTATTTAACAATGATACAGTACTTAGATTCCCTCATATGTAAAAGCATTTGGTCAACAGGTGTGGTGATTTGATTGGACCTCTGCCAAGTCTGAAGGGCCCTAACCCCATGTGAGTGGGTCTTTTTAATGCCCTTAGGTAACCAGGAAGTCAAATCAACATGGTCATATACTACTAGGAGGTTGCATCAAGCAAAGTTTAGTTCAACCTTGCTCTATCTTTAGGCCAATCAACTACCCTCTTGATACCTTTTAGGGAAAAAAAAAAACCCTAGCCTAATTCATATTGCAGGTGGTAGAGAGAAACCCTGGTAGATACTGGCCCTATCACAGACTCCCTGAAATCTGTCTATAGACACCCCCTCCCCATCAATAACCTGTAATCTAGTCTAACCTTCTCAATTTGCAGAGAAGATATTGAGTATCTGGTTAAGAGAAATAATTAATATTTAAAAAAAAAACCCTAAATATTGAGTCAAAAGACCTGACTCTACAGCTTACTAACTGTATAACCCTGGGAAAGTTACTCAAATCCTTTGGGGCTCTGGGTCCTCATCTAAAAAAAGGATGATAATATGTACCCTATATATCTCAAAGATATGTTCTAAGAATTATTTACCAATTGTAATACAGCCTATTCTTCTATCCATTGTTCCTTGTCTATCATGCCTGCACAAGACACATTTACTAAAGGACTAACTCAATGAACTGCACATGCCATTGTATGTTGTAATTGGGCCATAAATAGTTTTGACTGACTTACTGACTGACCCGTATGTACTTTTTAAGTCACTTTATTTTGCCATGGTCACTACTTACTAAGTCACTTTCCTTCAAATGACTATGAGGTTCATTGAGGAGCTCTTGTACTGTTTCAGGGTTTAATTAATTAAATTAGTACAACATGAATTTACAGGATAAAATGCAAAGTTCTCAACCTGGTATTTTAAAGTCCTCCACGACCCAGTTCTAACCTGCATTCCCAGCCCTATTTTGCATAATTCCCTTTCAAACACTATTACCTTCTAGCCAAGGTGACCCATTGGCTGTTGCCTGAACTTGACATACCATCTGTTGCCTCCATAGTCAGACATGCCATCTGCTATAGGAGCATTCTCTCATGTCTGGAATGTACTTCCTCCTGACCTCTTCCTTGCAGTCTTTAGCTTTCCTTAAGTACCAGGTTAGGTGATATCAACTCAACGAAGCTTTCCCAGATAGTATTCTCTCTCCTCAAATTTACTTATCTGTTACATATCTCCCAGTAGAATCTGGGCTCCTTGAGGGCAGGGACTTTGGGTTTTGTTTTTATAACCCTCCAAAACCACACATCTTGTCTTATACAATGCCTTTCACAGAGCAGGAGCCTAAAAGATAATTGTGAATTGAACTGAATCACAAAAGTCAATGATATGGCACTTTTTAAGATGTGATGTTCTATGAAAATATAAGGTCAGAAATATCTCAAGGTTATCCAGAGGTAGTTCAGTGGCAGAAGCTCAATGAAAACCCTGGTCTTCTGAGTCTTGCTTGTCCTGGCCTCATATTAGCTCTCCTAGATATGATTCTGATATCCCTTGTAATGCAAGAGAACTAGAAAGGTATGCAAATAATCTCTAAACATGATTTCATTGAATATATATCTCTTGGTTTAGGAAAGAGATGATTCATGAAAAGACATAGAAAATACAATTTTGTATATCAAGTCCTATTTACCTATCAGGTCTTATTTGTATTACAAAATTAGTAATTTGTCCTAATGGGTGAAAAAAAAAAATGCAGCAAGCTGAATACTATTGCTGAGGGAGAGTTCTGGCCTAGGGTGGGTTAATTATCATACTATAGGGGTGGCGAACCTGTGGCCTTGAGGCCACATATGGACCTTTGAATACAGAGGGCCACATGTGGCCTCAAGGCAGGTTCCCCAACCCTGAGTCCTAGACTATCCTGAGAGCTGAAGTTCCATCATGCATTCTACCAGTAGTTCAGCACAGAGGAACAACATGGGTTGCCTTTCCAGATGCCATCTTGTATCAAATTTTACTGAGGGCCAGGATCTTCCTACAAAAGAGCCTCTCTTCCATTAGAGCACATAAGTTTGAGCTATGGTTTGAAAAACATATAAAATAAAATCAATCAGCTAAGTAAGCTAGGGTGAAAAATTTCTTTAGGGCTGAATTTACCTACAGAGACATACCTAACTTCAAAGGTCCGCTAAGAGAGAATTAATTTATTCACTTTATAAATTACACCAAGATTATTTTCTGCTTAGTGAATTTATAATGACGGGTATACCTATAGCAAAACTATACTACTGTACCTTTTCTTTTTTAAACAAGATATGAAAATATGATGGGAAGCAGCACAGTTCAAAGAGTACTTGTTTGGAGAATTAGGAGTTCTAGTCCTTGCTTTGCCATTGAATAGTGGTGTGATTGTGGGAAGCTCCTTACAATCTCTGTGGCTCACTTTTACAAAATGTAAAAGGTGAGTATTAGACTGATGATTTCTCTTCTGATTCTAAAGTACTTTGGAGAAAAATAGATCTGAAGTTTCACTATTTTTTTCTTCTTCTTATATAATAATGGATATTTCCATTTTCCCATAATTATACTGCTTTTAGACTTCTCTGGACAGCATACCTTCCTTCCCCAGGAAACTCATCATTAGGAAATTTCATTATACTACAAGATTGAATCTGCCTGATACTCACATCTAATCAGGACCTTGATGCCCTGATCAGACTCTCTGGCTAGTAGGCAAGGCCAGGAATCCCAGGGCCTCCATTTAAGAAAGGGGTTCAGCACAGTCTCCCAATTTCCCACCATCTATACTGCTTTTGGACTTCCTGTCCCTGTACCAGGTACCTCCATTCTCTTCCTCTCTTCTCCCCGCCCCATGGCTTTCCAGTTTCCTCTTCGTAGAGATACTGGTTTAGACTTTGTTGAGTTTTTTTTCCTCTTACTTTCTGAGTTAATCCATGCACTCTTCATGCTTAGTTTCCCTGTATGGAACAGCTCCAAAGTGCACATTGATGGTATTTGGGCAAAGGCTTACATTATTTCTTCTTACAGCCAAAAGTGCAGAGTTATATTTGAATTCCATCATCTATTATCTTCAATTATCCAAATTAACCTATTCAGATCCTTCAGCAGCATTTCCCAATGTTTCTGAATATTCATTAGGTAGAATGAATCATCCTACAAGAGACCACCACAATCACGAGGAAGACTATGGACAAAAGCAATAGGCAGTTTGTCAGTTAAGTCTCATCAATATTTTGATATAATTTTCCTTTTAATTGCATCCAAGTTCAATACCATCCATGCCTCATGACTATGGGCTAGTAACTCACCCTCTCTAGATGTCAGTTTCAAAATGTGAGGGATAAAATGAGAGGTAAGACTTTGGATATGCTCTGAGGCCCTCTCTAGCTCTAAATTTATGATCTCATAGAAAGATGCTCTCATTCTATTCTTTGCTTAGAGATACATCTTTTTTTTTAAGGAAAAATAAGATTCAAACAGAAATACATCTTTTTTTTTAAGGAAAAATAAGATTCAAACAGAAAATTAAACCTTGCTAAACTTCTCATTGATTTTTCCTGAAATTTAGCTATATTGATTATGGATTGAATGTTTATGACAATTAAAGGAACATAGTAAAATAGAAAGTTTATTTGATTTTTAAATCAGAGAATCTGGGCTCAAATCTTGGCTTTATCATTTGAGACCTTGAATATGACCTTGAAAGATAATAGCTACCATTTGTATAATGTGCTCAGCACTGTGCTAAGTGCTTTTCAGTTATTATCTCATTTGATCCTTACAACAACCCTAGGAGGCAGGTCCTATTACTATTTCCTTTTTACAAATGAGGAAATTGAAGCCAATTTAAATGACTTGCCCAGGGTCACATAGCTAGTAAGTGTCAGAGGCCAGATTTGAACTCAGGTCTTCTTGACTTCATGCTTATTGTTCCATCCACTAAGCCATCTAGTCACCCTTCCTTGTGCCTCACTGTACTCATCTGTAAAATGAATTTGTTGGACTAGATGACCTCTAAGATCCCTTCCATCTCTAAATCTATGATCCTATGCCCATAAAATAAGTCCAGAAAATGAATTGTCAGTCATTTGGACCCAATTCCTTCTATTTTAAAACTTCTGTTTGGTCCAGTACCCCATAGCATAAAGATCATAGTAATTCAAGAACATGCAAAACTATTACCTAACATTGCATGAGGAGGCAAAGAAAGTGGATATTCACTATCATTTATCAAACAAGGAAGAAAACAGCAACAGAGACCCAAGCAGGAGAAGGTCACAGCCAATAACATGTCTGCAAATAGAAACGGGATGCAAAGGCATCAGATGTAAATTACTGTTTGCTGAAGAATTTTAATGGAGTTCTACGTCACATTATAAAATGTTTAATTGTAACCCCATTTTAATAACACCATCTGATTAAATGAAAAGACGCCTTGCTGATCGCAATTACAATCTGTCAAACTGCATATTTATTTACAGTTCGGTTTCCTAAAACCATAAGATAAAAAAAGGAAACTCTATTCAGCTTGTCAGCAAACTATAATTATTGTGTATCCTTCTGTCAGTTTCTGCATAAAACTTTTGGTCCTAAAATGGATCTAATTATATCTACATCAACATTTTTATAAATGCTTGATTTTTTTTCTCCATCTCAGTGAAATCTTTGTAGTTAACTAGGAAAAACATTCTCTCTCTCTTCCTCTCTATTTTTTTTTCATAAAGGCATTAGCTGAGTTCGTTTGCTTTTTTCCTTTCAAGATGTTATAAAATAAAACACTCTTTTCAAAATATAAAAATATTTGCTTATGTCCTTCTCTTTCTTGGCATGGAATTGAGTAAAACCAACAAATTTGGCTGCTGTTGTCACTTTACTTCTAATTGTCTTGGATACCATGAGATCCTTTTGGTGTGCAGAGATGAAATTCAGTCCTGTTTCTGTCTACATAATTATATTTGGACCTGCTATGTCCCACTCTCTTCTGCCAACAAAAGTGGAGAAAAGTTGTTGGACTCCAACAATGTCTGACAATGAAGGTTTCTCAGGCAAAGCCACATCCTCTTTTTGGGTTCCACGTTCCCTGTCCTCTCCCCTCTCCTCAGAACCAAAGGCCTTCATGATAAGGATGAGGTTTCACCTGGTTTTTATAGCCAAGGGAAGATACTCTTGTATAGGGAACTCCTGTCATCCCCTCTTCATACAGAAGGTTTGTTATCTACCACTTGACCCAAAGGACCTCTATGGTTAGGTTAGAAGGATATATCTGGGATAAAAGATTTTCTAACTTGCTTTATATACAGGAATGAGCCACTGCAAAAACAGAGGCCAGAACCTATGTGATGTGAGGTGAGATATGCCAAAACATTAATCCTTACTCAAGGTCCCCACCATAATTTTCTTCCACCCTCTCTGCAGATTTCCCCATCAAGCAGGATACATCCTTTGAATATTTCTCTGTCTACTTTCCAACATCATTATCTATTGATAGTCCATTTCCTTAGAGGCTTGATAGGGAACTGACCAACTGATTTAATAAATTGATTTGTGCTAAGGTGTCAATAGATAATGACTTAATGTGTTACCCTGCCTTCATAACATATTTACATTTTAAATAGAACAGAAATGCTGTGAGGTAAATGGCTAGACTACCGGACCCAGAGAATTGTCATTAAAGGTTTTATATCAACTTAGGATGTCTCTAAAAGAAGAGCTCTGTGATCTATGCTTGACCTTGTGCTAAAACATTTTAGTTAATTCCAATTTATATTCAAAATATTTATTAAGCACCTAATATGTACAAGGCTGCACAGCAGAGTTGAAAGAAAGGTAGTCTTAACATCAGGAGGCACAGGGTTAATAGTCCATCTCTGACATGTTGCTTTTCAACCCTCATCAAGTGCCTCAGGCAACTATCTAATACTATAAGCTATAGAACAGTTGCTGATCTTCATTGGTTAGGGGAATTTGTTCATATAAGAGCTCCATATACCAGTGTAATCAGAGGTTCACCCTTTCTCCCAGTCCTGTCACCTACCCTTCCCCTCTTCATCCCAACTCTGCAAGATACAGTGCTAGAAGCTAGAGATACAAAGAAAAGTCTCTGCCCTCAAGGAACATACATTCTTACAATAACAACTTTGATAAAATAATTTGTATATTACTCAAAACTAGAAGGGTTAGGTAATACATTGGATGACAAATTCTATTTCTGGAAACATCTTGACAGGTTAGAACACTGAGCCAAATCTAGTAAGATCAAGTTTAATAGGATTAAAATGTTACCCTTGGGTTCCAAAAACCAACTTCACAAATATAACATAAGAAAAGTGTGACTGGATAGCAATTTGTTTAAAATATATATTGGGGTTTTAGTGGACTGTAAGCTTAGGATGAGTCAACAGTGTGATAAAAGCTAAAAAACTAATGCAATATTAGACTACATTGAAAAGGAACTATGTACTAGTTCCTACTAGAACTAGTGAATTAACCATTCTATAATATTTTGACCCTGTTCAGACTACCTCTGGAGAACTAAATCCACTTCTAGATACCTTTTTGGAAAGGCACTGATAAGCTGAGGAAGACCCAGAGAAGACCAGGAGGTCCTTGAGATCCTGTCATATTAGGACTGGCTGGAGAATCTGGGAGTGCTTAGTATAGAGAAGAGAAGACTTGATGAGAATATGATAAGAAGAGAAGACAAAAGAAGAAAAGAGGAGAGAAAAAGGGAAGAAGAGAGGAGATGAATGGAGAGGAGGGGAGGGGAAAGGAGAGGAGGAAAGAAAGGGAAGAGAAGGGAAAGGAAAGGAGGTGAGGGAAGACAAGGGAAAATAGAAGAAGAATTGAGTAAATGGGGACATCAATTATTTTATGAGCTGTTTTATGAATAAGGAAACAGATTTGTTGGCAGACATGACTGAGAAGCAAAACTAATTGCCATAAAAGGGGAGAAAAAGACCTTCAGAACAATCTGAACTACCCAAAAGCAGACTGGATTGTCTTGGAAGGTTTCTCCTCGCTGAATGTCTTTAAGCAAAGTTGGATGAAAATTTGTACAGGGGATTCTTGTTCAAACACAGGTTGGACGAATTGTTCTTTGAACCCATGTCTAACTTGGATATTCTGATTCAGTTTTTGAATCTAATACTGTTTTCAGATATAATGGCAGGTGACTAGGGGAAAATTTTGAGAAGACAGAAGGCATTGTGAGATATCTCACAGCCAAATGCGTGGATCACTTGTTACCTCTGAATGAGGCTGGTCTCGTAGATCAAATAAGTTGAGACAAATTACATACTCTCAGAGTTGGGAAGGACCTTGATGACTCTTTAGTCCAACATATACCAGAACATCACATCTCTTCTATGGTACGCCCAATGATTGGCTATCTAGCCTTTACTGGAATGCCTTTGACAAGATCTAACAGAAGCCAATATGTCTTCTTCTTTTTTTGAAGGACTTGGTCACCCTTATCTTGCTCAGACTGGAAGTAAAAGGGGCTACTCGTGGGCTCTGTTCCAATTGACTGGCAGGGGAACTTTGACCTGTTCCATTTTGTCCTTAGGCAAGCTGGTAGCCCCCAGTTCCTGGGGGTTCACCATATTGATGTCAAATTGGCTTGGTACACTGCAGCTCATACCTCACAAGCTCACAAGATCCATGAGTCTTAGTCTTCCTGGTAGCAGGGATTACAGTATGTGCCTCCACTCCTGGTGGAAGCCACTAAAGCTGTATAGCTCAAATTGTTAGGAAGTTTCTCCTTACATAGAGTCTAAATTTGCCCCCTTTGCAACTTCCAAATCCTGCTCCCAGTTCTGCTCTCTGGGGCCAAAAAGAGAGAGTCAAATCTCTTTCCACTTGAAAATCCTTTAATCTTTTGGAGACATAATCATGTGCCTGACCAAAGGAAGAATCCTTATGCACCAGTTAACAAGTCTCAGGATGTAAAAGGTGATTCCTATGTTTTTCCTTGAGAAACAGTATAGTGCAAGAGAAAGAGCTCTTGGATTTGGAAACAGAAGGCTTGGTTTCAAAACCCTGCTCTACATTTGCTAGCTATGTGACCCTGGGCAAGTACCTTAATGTCTCCGAGCCTCTGTTTCTTTCTCTATAAATGAGGTACAGTAACACTTAGGAATACTTGCACACATATCTCACAAAGCTGCTTTGAAAACTAAATGAGATGATCAACATCTCTTACTCTGTAATTCTAATCATGTGTCCTAGATCATAAGGGATCAGCCACTCCAATTCTCATTTTACAGAAGAAGAAACTGAGGCCCAGAGGTTGTTACTAGCTCAAGGTCACAAAGGTCTGAAAAGTGTGCTGTTATAAAATGTTAAAACTAGGTGAAAATGATATCACTTGATATATATATACACCTTATCTCATTTCTTTTGGGTCCAAGATAAGAATTTACTATAATAATAGCTGATATTATACAGATTGTCCCAAAGTCTTAGGACAATTTTCAGCTATTAAAGCTTAAAACTGCACAAAGACTTTTGGTACACTCAGTATAGCACTTTCAGGTTTGCAAAACGCTTTACAAATATTATCTTTTTATTCTGACAACAACCCTAGGAAGCAAGTGCTATCATTATTCTCATTTTATAGATGGACATAAGCAAATATGATTCTCCAAGGGGTGTAATTGTGATCATGAGATAGATAAATGAACATTTATTAAGTGCTTACTACATGCCAAGCACTGTGTCATTGCTTCATCCCTCTGAGTTTCTTCATTTATAAAATGGGAATAATAATAGTGTGTTACCTATGTGAAAGGGACCTTGTGAGGAAAATACACTGTAAATCTTAAAATACTGTAGAAATGTGAGCTATTCTATATGAATGATGTCACAGAAATAATGTCGAATACTTTCTGCACCCTGAGGACAGGAATTATACTTATTCATGCTTATTTCTTCCTAGGAAGCTAGCATAAGGACTTAATAAATAGGAGTTGAATGAATGAATCAATGACTCAAATTGAACAGTAAGTACAATAGGTATTCAAGAGAAAGAAAGATTCAATTATGGTCCAATCAAATTTGTTTACTTGCTGTTTTCATAAATTGGCATTCCATTTCCAACCTCAATACTTCTGCATAGATTATTTCCCATGTCTGGAATGTATCCCCACCTCAAATTCATCTTTTAGAGCCCCTAGCTTCCTTCAAGACTCAACTCACATGCTACCTCCTATGAAAGTGTTTTTTGAAACCTATAGTTGTTAGTGCTTCCTTCCTCAATCAAATGATCAATTACGTATTTAAATGCTTACATATCATATTTCCTGTCACCCCCAGGAGAACGTAAGATTTTTGAGGAGTCAAGACCTATTGCATTTTTTGTCTTTGAATCTCTAGCATTGAGCAAAATATCTTGCATATAGTAGATGCTGAATAATTGTGTTTTGTATTGTAATACATTGTACTGTACTGTTATTGTATTGCATTGCACTGGCCACGCCTGCCAGGACCACACCTTTCCCTACTGGGAGTGTTAAGGAGTGGTGGAATATGTTAGGCATGTTGCATTCCATTTCATACCTACAATCCCTACTGGATGATCACTTGAGCTTGGGGTTCTGGACTGAAAGTAGTGCTTAAGTTAATCAGGTATCCATACTAACTATGGCACCATTATGATAACCTTCTAAAAATAGAGGGTTGCTTAGAGTCAAATTGGCCCAGGTTAGAAATAAAGTGTGTTAAAGCTTCTGTGCCGATTAGAGTGGTGAGTGGCCACTGCAGCTAGAACCTGGGTGAGAAAAGGATACCTAGTCTCTTAATTTGACTCCTACCATCATCATTCTGGGATATTTAGAACTGGACCCACAAATTACTTTCCTCCTGGTTGTTTAAAAAAAAAAAACATTTTTGCATCATTCTCTTTCTCTGCCATTTTCTCAACTCCCCTTTCCCTACCCCTCAATGAAACATTATTCTCCAGGATTTAAGAAAGAATCTAGCCTATCTAAATTTTGTTTAGATGTCAAAGACCTTGTGGATTTTTTAAATAGCCACCAAAAAGGCTGAAGCTACAAAGCTTTTTAAAGAACAAAAATCACATATTCTATAGCTCCCTATGTGAAGCTCAGTTATGAATACTTGAACCTATAAATTAGCACAAGGGGACCTATGATCCATGGGTGGAATCACTAACTTACAAACCTTCAAATTAGAAGGGCTCTCATTCTAGTACTATCTTTCAGCCAGTGTAAAAGCATCCATGAAAGGTCACCATCCATATCTTCTTGAATAATGCCAGTGACTTACTACCTACTGAAGCAGATCAGGCTATGGTTATTTATATATCAATTAGATAGATTACATAAATGGAACAATATAGAATATATAATAATAGTTTTTTTCTCAAGTTTTATTGAAGGAATTCCAATATTCCAGAATAAAAATGGTGATATTCAAAAGGAAAACTATTTAGTAGTTGGAAGTTCCTTTTTCTTATGAAAATGAAGAGGTCTCCATTACTTGGTCCTGGTTTTTCCTCCTGGTGCAATAATTACACTTCTCTTTAAAAAGAAATCTAATGCTACATGATAGCCCTTTAAATATTTGAATATAGTTTAAGGATAGGGTATTATATAAGAATCTTTCTGTGTATCTGATCTCTGAAGTTCCTTGATCTCTGTTGGATTATGAATATCTGTGATGTCCATATCTGCTATATATCATGTGGAAGTAGAGAGCCATGGGTGGATATGGAATGGAGAGCTAGCATAAATGTGTCTCACTTTATGACAAACTGGAGGAGTATGACAATAAGTGAGGCATGTTCTTGTTAGTATGGACTGAGGTGCATTCCATAGGTACCATGTTGCATACATTTATTAGAATGCAAAGCTGGTTAATCTGTGGAGCACTTGTAAAACTGGGGAACACAACCACTGCCTGTCATGAGATGAGGCTTATGGATAATTAAAGGTTCCATTCTCTTATACAGTAGACAGTCACTCAGTTATTAAACAGCTACAATGCATTACTATGTTCAGTGTCCAGTCTTAGGCACTGGATGTCTTACAGATGTTTAACAGTAGATAAGATTTTACATGATGGACATAATAAGCAATACTTTTTTTTCTTGGAAACTTAATTTTCATTCCTGGGAAGGAAATATCACATGTTATATTGTAAGCAAATTGGAAAGCATGATTTAATTTACAGAAATGCGTTTTACAAACAAATTCCAAGGATATAACTTTGATTAAGCATTATACGCATACATTTTCTTTATCTTTATTTTGGCTTTCAAATGGAAAGGCTTATAAAGTGCTCTGGAACTATAAATCCCTATTGAAGATGTGAATTGTTCATATGACAAAGCCTTATAGAGATCTTCTATTCTAGTTATATTATACTCATAAAGTTCCTTTCTTTATAGTTTTATCATTGAGGCACTTAGCTTCTAAACAGGCTAAGTCCCCCCCCACCCCAACATTCATATTTCAAATTTCAAAGCACATTTAAGGGGATGGAGATGGGGTGGAGTAGATATCATAGTCCTATGAAATTTAATGTCTGGAGTTGACCTGAACTCACTCTTAAAGAATATACATTCAATTCCTAGGTTTGTTTTCTACTCTAAAAAGTGCTTAACAAATTGTCCTCTGGTTTTTCACAATTTTTTGCCAAAGAAATATAATTTGCTATATGTATTTCTAAGTCCTTTGTCCTTTTTACATTTAAATCATCTCAGTTCTTGGATTTTCTCCAAATTCCCTTGGGGGGTTATTTCATGGTTTAACATAGGATGGCTCCTTTTAAATAGTTCCCTATTAAAAGTATGACATGGAGGTCTGTTATAAATGGGACACAGTCAGGGTCAGGAGAAGGGTGGAGCAACTAAGTTGAATCCTTTGGCCATGTAGCTGGAGAGATGACAGGAGACATTGTCTAAGCATTTTCATGACAATGCAAGAGAGAAGGAGTCAGGGGGGAATCTATGCAGAATTAGAAATATCCAGTCCCAGCTCTAGCTAGTTGCTCTCTATCACAAGCTGAAAGTATTTTTCTGATAGAGTAAATTTTCTTTGTTCAATTTCATCTCACTGCTTCTATTTATTCTACAGCTTGGTTAGTTTACTCATGTATATGCTCGACCTCAATGTCCAAGGAATGTATGATTATGAATAATGAAAAGGTTGAATTCAGAAGCATACACAATTTCATGAAATAATACGGTACAGCTGTGCCTTCATTGAAAGTTATGTTTTGCTCAACATTGATTATGTTCTGATATGATTGAGCTGAAGTTGATCACTTTTGAGCTTCTGTGTAAGATGACCAACTCATCTGCAAGCACAAGCAATCCAAATATATGATATTCAGTTTCCATGATTTCTCAATTTAACTCCCCCTACTGACACTCTAGCTAAAGCAGTAGGCATGAGCTCAATTGAAACAGGTCTGATGATCTTCCACAAAGGTTTTTTGAGATAGATTTTACATCTGCAATTGGATTTGTCTGGATAGAGCAGTTGCTTTCAGATGGATAATTCAAGGTTATCATCTATCAACTTTCTTAAAACTCAGCAGACCACTGTTTCAAAACCTATTGAAGAGTACTTGGACAAGTTCACTTTCATTTCTTTTATGCCTTCAATGAAAACTAAGAAGAGTACTGTTCAAATCCCACCCGTGATACTTAAGGTGTGTGATCCTCAGTAAATCCCTTCATCCCTTTGAGCCTCAGTTTCCTCATCTATATGGATGGTGGTGGTAGATAGATAGCCCCCAAGGTCCCTTCTAGATGTAAATCTATCATCCTATGAATTAAACTGTCAAACAATCTCACCCTCTCCTAGGCAAAAAGATTAGACTGTGCTGGGAAAATGGAAAGAAAGTTAGTGACATTTACTTTATAAGCTGTAGACCTTCTGAGCAAGTTAGTTTATATTGGTATTGATCAAGGTTTCACCCTTTGTGGTATACACTAAGTAATAGCTATTCTCCTCAGATGATGCAAATATTGAAATTTTCCTTTTTTTGAAAATATTTAAACCCATGGTTAGTCAATTTTCCTAGATTTCCATTTTGATATCTAGTGAGAAAGGTCATAACTTATTTAGTTAAAATAAAAATAAGTTAACTGTGGCAGCAGTTCAGGATGAGTCAAAGAGCTGGTTACATATGCTGAGGTCTCACCAATCAGGGATGTCTGGCTCTAGGGCATGGTCCCTAAAAGTCTAATGGGAGGACCCCACCACAGCACCAGCAAGAGTTTAGAAAAGGTCAAGGTGAAAGAGCATGATTGAGCGCCTGTGACTTTTGGTAGATACCCAAACTGGAGAGGAATCAATTAATTAATCAACAAACATTTATGAATAGTACTGTTCTAAACCCTGGAGACATAAAGACAAAATGAGTCTGAGACTTATTCTACATTTCAAGACCATTCTTTAAGGTAACAAGTGATATATGGCTGAATTATATTTCAGAGAAACCCAAACAGTTAACAAAGAATCATGTAATTGACTTGATGGATAAAGAAACAGAGCCAGAAAAGTTAAATGATTTCCTCAATATCAAACAACTAATTAGTGGCAAAAATTAAATCCACAGCTCGGGTCTCCTAACTTCTAATCCAGTGCCCAACCCACTAAAACATGGAAATATTTTTCTTGCATGGTTTATGAGAATAAGAAATGAAAAAGAAAACAACCCCAAAGCCTCTGGTTTGTTTGTTTGTTGTATTTTCAGTGTTCACTGTGTTTTTGTAAACACATATTTACAGGTGTTCTGTCTAGTTTATTTGTAATAGAATCAAGTGAAAAAATCTTCACATTTTTTTGGGAAGACAATTTGTCAAACTCCCAGAGTTTACTGTTAGTCAATTTTATTGCTTAAAATTGTATAACTTCATTTCAAATTCTGCTTCCTAAATACACCCTTTAAATCATCTTTAAATTTCAGGTTTTAATTATTACTTCCTAGTTAGTACATAGTTGAGAGTTAAAAAAATATTTTTTATTATTCTAATTTTTTTCCTGAGTCTGCTAGACCTGTGATTTTATCAGTGTATGCAATGAATTCTTGTTTTCCACTTAAGAGTTTTAGAAAGTTACTGGATACACTGGAAGGGACTAAGTGACTAGCCCAGTCACACAACCTGTATTTTTGGTCAGCAAGGTAGAGCAGGGAATAGGAAAGAATAGTGGTCTTGGAATTGGGAAGATGATTTAAAATCCAACTTCAGCTGCTTACTATCTGTGTGACCTTGGGCAAGTCACTTAACCTCCGGTGGCCTGTTTCCCCATCTATTAAGTGTGGATAATGGTAACACCTACCTCCCAGGGCTGGATCAAATGAGATACTATTTTTAAAGTGCTTAGCACAGTGCCTGGTATATGGTCAGCTATAAATGATAGCTATTATTGCTATCTCAGGTTTGAGACTTGAACCCAGGTATCTCTGCCTCTTAAGTCAGTCTTCTATCTACTACAAGCTCCATCTCTATTAAAAATGTATTAATTTCTATTCTTACAAAATGCTTTAGTACCCTCCACATGGCAGTATACTGTGTAATGAGATGTGATATTCAAAAACATAGGTTTTACCAAACTGAAAAATTTGGTCTTAATATCAAGAAGACAGAGCAGGATTTTTCTTTTGGTCTCTATTCAATGAACTCCATTGACTCTTATCTCCTTCAAGATCAAATATAAAATCCTCTGTCTCACATTTAAATCCTTTCCTAACCTGTCCCCTTCCTACCTTTCCAATATTTTCTTACCTAATTTCCTTTTAAGCATTCGGTGATGCAGTAACACTGGCCTCCTGACTGTTACTCACACAAGACTCAGTTCCAGGTATTTTCACAACTTGTCTTCCCCATGCCTAGAATTCTCTCCCTCCTGGCTTCTTTGACTTCTTCCAGGTTCCGGCTAAAATCTCACCTTCTGCAAGAAGTCTTTTCTAATTCTCCTTAATGTTAATGCCTTTCTTCCTTTGACTAACTCCAATTTAGCCTGTCTGTAACTCATTTGTTGACTTAATCTTGCCCAGGTCCTTGGTTTCTCCTTCTTTGCCTTATTTTATAGCATGCCAGATGCTACTCTCCTCTATGATATTTTTTAACCACTAACAAAAGCTGTTCTGTATTCTGAGATCCATCAGAATGAAAAAGCCAAATAAATATGAATTAGCATTAGAAGTAACAATGCTGCATAGATCAATAAGGAATGCCTTTTATCATTTTTATGTCTCCTATACAGTTTTATCATACTGAGGTATCTAGAATTGAGGGTGACCTATCTTTTACCCTTGACTGCTGCTTCCAGGTCATTATAATACCATCACCCAAAGATCTCACCTCTCTGAATTCCATAACATCTCATTATTCTATTCTGTACCCACCCTTATTGTTGTCTTCCTATCCAAGGATTGTGCTCCACTCCACTATACTTGTTGATGTAACTTATATACCAACCAAACTTATAGTGCCCCCCAAATGTCCTTTGTCATAGTTGTGTGCTTGCCTCATCTCTCCTATTTGGCTTTAAAATCACTGATCAGGAGGACAGTCACTTTGAAAACTCTCTTAGATACTTTAAAACAAAGGGTGAACTCAATATTCAAGTTAACACACTACTAACTTAATACCAGGTTAACTCTGTGTTCATATATTCGGTTGTCTACATTCACTTTTTCTCCTGATACATTTTATGCTCAAATTGAATTTCTTCCACCCAGAATTGAACCAAAAATACTTTGGTTTGCAGTGGGGGTGGTCAATTGGATTCACTTCTAGTACTTACCCAATAAGCTGATAATCAGAAGTATATAGCATTTTAGGCACCATAAAGTTGTCATCTCTTTGCCTTAGGAAAACTTTTCATGAGTCACGGTCCATGGTGAGTTTATTTGTCTCACAAGAGATATTTGATTTTTTTATTAATAATACATGTTTCCACATGTTTTTCTCAATTGCTTAAGAAAGCTTAAATCCTAACTTCTTCTGTAGGCTTTATTCATTTTAGCTATTTTTTTTTATTTTTCCTGTACTTTCTTCTTAACATTTCTATTTCTCATTACTGTCAAATGATTACAGAGGATTTATGTCAAATAATAATCAAAAGTGTGGTGCAGTAGAAGACGCACTGAAAGTGGAACAGGAATATCTGGGTTCTAGAGACAAATCCCTGCCCCTTACTGAGTGACTTATATGTCACTTCATCTCTCTAGGTTTTAATTGTCTTTATCCCAAAATGAACATTTTTATTAAATAAGATTTAATTTTGCTTTCGGCTTAGATTGATTTGGGTTTCCAACTATGATTCCCAGTCTAATGTTGTTTAATTATTCCACTGGCTAACTGGGAAGGGAAGCAAGTGGTTAGCTGCTGTCTCTCAAGACAACTTCTGTATCCCCTCCAAAATCTTACACAAACACTAGTGACATTATTACCAGTCTATGGTAAGCTTACCTGACCTTTATTCAGTGGTTACAGAATACCTTTCAAATGATCTATATTTGGCTACAGACCACTCTAAAAATCTTCAGCTAACCTGTTTATTTCTGTTTGCTGTTGTTTCTTTCACTTGGTGAGAATGTTAAGAAGTGAAAAATACTATTAATTGACCATAAGCTTGTATAAATCAAAGATATGGATCAATATACACACATATGTACATATATACATCTATACATTTCAAAGATATACTCAACAAGTAAATGTAAACATAAGTTGCATTAAAAGATGTACAGTTTTCAGAACAGTGGAGACAAAAATACTGTCCTATGTTGTTCAAAACTTAAATGGTGTCTTGTATTAAACTTGAGTGGTACTTTTGAAAGGGCATTGACAAACTTGGGTAGTGGAAGAGAAAGGTATAATGACAAAAGCAACTTAAAATGAGGTTATGAAGAATGGTTAAAGGAACTGGGGGCCTGCTACTGGTCTTCAAATGTTTGAAGGTCTGTCAAGTGAAAGATAGACAGGGCAGCTAGGTGGTGCAGAGGATAGAGCGCTGGCGTAGAGTCAGGAAGGCTCATCGTCCTGAGTGCAAAGCTGGCCTCAGACACTTATTAGCTATATCATCCTGGGCAGGCTACTTGATCTTGCTTGCCTCAGTTTCCTCGCCTGTAAAATGAGCTGGAGAATTCCAGTATCTTTGCCAAGAAAATCCCAAATGGGGTCATGAAGAGTTGGACACAACTGAAGTAAGTGTACAAGAAATGAAAGAAAGATTAGACTTATCCTGTATGGCTACCACGAGCAGAACTACAACAACAGGTAGAAGTTATAAAGGAGACAAACTTTATTTCACTATAAGAAGTTTATAATAAAAGCCCAAAGATGGATTGGGTTGCCTTGTTAAATACCGATATGGCAATTAGTGAAAGTCTTTCAACAGAAGATAGATGACTAGTCAACCAATGAATTCATCAACAAACATTTATTAAACCCATATTATGTGCCTGGCACTATGCTAGGTACTATGGGTACAAAGGCAAGAGTGAAATAGCTCCTGCGCTCAAGAAGCTTACAATCTTACAATGGGAAACAACATGTACGTACAGACCTACAAAGTATCTATAAAATGATGCAAGATAATTTGAGGGGGAAATCACCAGGACCTTGGTGAGGGTGTCAAGAATGTAGAAGGTGACCTTAAAACTTAAGCTTAGCCTCATCGGAAGGTAATGATTCTAAGAGGTAGAGTGTGCATTCCAGGTATAGAGGATGGCAAGTGTAAAGAAACAGAGATAGGAATTGGAATATGTGAAGAATAATAAGCAGGTAAATTTATCTCAGTTGAAGTGAAAACTGAAAGGGAGTAAATGAGGATGAAGGCTGGAAAGGTAGGATGAGTCAAGACTGTGAAGGATTTAAATGCTGGGAGTTTACATGTATCCTAGAGGTAACAGGTAATTAACTGAGGGTGTACTAGATGACCACCCACTAAGATCCTTTTCAACTTGAAGATTTTACTTAATGGAAACTGCTCCCTCTAAAGTTGCCAAATCTAACACCCTTTTCTCAGTCCCCATCCATCTTGACTTCACTGCAGCTTTTGACACTCTAAATTACTTCTCCTTGATATTCTCTTTTCTCTAGGTTTTCATGATGCTGCCTTTTATGTTCTTCCTCCTATCTGTCTGCTACTTTTTAGTCTGCTTTGTTGGCTCTTCATCCAAGTCTTGACAGATAACCATGAATGTCTCCCATAGCTCTACCTTCGGCCCTCTTTTCTTCTCCTTCTATACTATTTATTTCTCTTGGTGAGCTCACCAGTTCCCTTGAACTCAATTATCATATCTATGTAGTTGATCCTCAGATCAGTATGTCCAGACTTCTTTCCTGACATCTAATCTCACATCTACAACTGCTTATTGAACAACTCAAACTGGAATCTGAAACTTAAATATGAAATCCGTATGTTTCCGTCCAAACCCCCCCTCTCTTCTAACTTTCCTATTACTGCTGAGGACACAACCATCCTCCCGGTCACCTATGTTCACAACCTGGGTGTCATCTTTGATTCCCCCTTCTGTCACCTCATATCCTATCTGTTACCTAGTTCTGTCAATTAGACCTTTGCAACATCTCCTTCTCTCCCTTGACACTGTTATTACTCTGGTGAAAGCCTTCAAAATTCATGTCTGAGCTATTGCAAAAACTCGCTGGTTGATCTTCCTGCCTCCAGACTCTCCCCACTATAGTCTGTCCTCTGCTCAAATCGATCTTTCCTAAAGTGCAGGTGACCATGTCACCTCCCTAATCAATAAACTCCAGTGGCTCCCTATATCCTATTTCAAGATAAAATATAAAATTCTCTGTTTGGCTTTTAAATGTCTTCCTAGCCTGACCCTTCCTGACTTTCTGGTCTTCTTCTAACCTTACTCCCAAACACATATTCTGTGATACAGTGACACTGGCCTCTGTGCCGTTTCTCCCAGAAGCAACTTTTATCTCCTGATTCTGGGCATTTTCATTAGCTGTACCCCATTCCTGGAACACTCTCATTCCTCCCTCATATCTGGCTCCAGGCTTCCCTGCCTTCCTTTCAAGTTTCAGCTAAATGCCTACCTTCTGCAACAAGCTATTCCTAGTCCTCCTTAATCTTAGCGCCTTCCCTCTAAGAATATAGACAGTTCTTGCTTTATGTAAATTTGCAGTACAGTGACTTTACGTAAAGAATTCTGAAAGAAATTTGCATTCCAAAAAAACAGCTATGTTAACTTTACTGTTCAGTGCTGTGCTCTCTCTGCTCCTGCTGCTTGGCTTGGTGCTCCACAGCCTTTCCCCCCTCCCCAAAGCAAAAAACTTAAAAAAACCCCCAAAACCCTTCAAGTGAAAGCAGAAGAATGGTTGCACAGAGACTGCCACACCCTCTACTCCCCAGATTAGGGGCTTCACTTGAAGACCTCCACAAAGGGAGGAAACCTTTCCCCCACTGCCCACATAACAGCATCTCCACCCCTATGTGCCTCTCTTCTGTCCTTGGGGACCGTATGTCTGTCCCCAGGCCTCACATGTTGCTCATCTTCTCATGTGAGTCCGTGTCTGGCTGCTACATCTGCCCTGCTTCCTCTCAGTTCTGGCCAAGCCCTTATGTGATTGGCCCTGCAATGTTTCTCCTCCTGCTCTCTATTTTCTGGCCTGGGCCCCCATGTGTCCTTGAACTAGGTCCTGGCCCCTTCCCTTCACAGGTATGTAGCCCCTTTCCTCTTTTTCTTCCTCACATTCACAGACAAATTTGAATTATGTAAAAATCACTTTAAGTGGAGGTCTGCAAAATGGCCTATTTATGTAAAGCAAGAATTGTCTGTATCTCCAATTAATCCTGAATATATCTTGTTTGTAGATAGTTGTTTGCCTGCTGTCTTCTCTGTTAGACTGTGAGCACTCTGAGAATATGGCCTGTTTTCCCCTTTGTATTCCTAGTGCTTAGGGTAGTGCCTGACAATAGTAGGTGATTAATAAAGGCTTGTTAATTTGACTTGAGTACTGTGGAGGAGAGGGAAAGAATTGAAAGGATGACAAGGGTTACCCAAGCTGTTCTGTAGAGGGAGCAAGATGAGCAAAAGAAACACTTTTAAAGAAGTTTTGTTGATAGCATACAACTTAGCAACTGACTATGTACTGTCCTGCTTCCATCATGTCCCTCTTCTCATGACCCTATTTGGGGTTTTTTTGGCAAAGACGCTGGAGTGGTTTGTCATTTCCTTCTCCAGCTCATTTTGTAGATGAAGGACTGATGTAAACAGGGTTAAGTGACTTGCCCAAGGTCACACAGCAAGTATCTGAGGCCAACTTTGAACTCAGGAAGATGACTCCAGGCCCAGCACTTAATCCATTGTGTCACCTAGCCTTCCTTATGTACTGTCTTACATATTCTAATTGTTGCAGGCATGTATTCCTTAAATGAGACTGTAAGATTCTGGAGCCTAGGTTCTAAGTTTATGTTTTTGTCCACAATGCACCCAGTGCTCAGCTGGCTAGGCACCAATCTGATATTTCCTAACAAGAAATAATTGTTGAACTGAACTACAGGCTATACTGAATTACAATTCAAAAGGATACTCTGCATCTTTTAGTTGCTGGCAGGTTAGTCTAGTGTACAAAACCTATTGAAAATGCAGCTTCTCTATTCAAGGGAAAATAGACCCACAAACAGTATTAGGTTCCGTAAGTGTTCACCACCCACAAACCACAGGAACTACTTTGTGAGAACATCATATGCTTCCTACCCTTTCCAACAAGTCCTGAGCACATAGATGGTGGTCATCGCTAGTAGCTGTACCTTGAAACACACCGAGTTGTGAATCTCACTAGCATATGCAGATAAGTTTAATATATATGTACACAGGAGAGGTACCGTAGCATAATGAATAGAAGGGCAGCCGTGGAATCAAGAAGAGTAAGCTCCAATCTTGCTTCTACGGCGTATGTGTGAACATGAGGAAGTTACTTAAGACTCTCAGTGACCCTAAGCAACTTTCTAAAACTGTAAATTACAGATGGGATGCTGCTCTGCATCAGGGAAGGATATTTCCTCACCAAGAGTTCCCCACGCTGATGAAATCAGAAATCTAGACCAAAATTTTTTAAAAAGTGTAACACGTGTTATGATAAACATTTTCATTTGCATATAAAATAGAAAAAATCCCTTCACAGTAAGGAAGCAATTGTTTGCATCCTTTGGGAATGTGGAGAGAAAGAGAGAATGCCTTCTTTAGTAATATTGACTTTTGGGGTGTGTGTGGGGGGGGGCGCGGAATGTGTCTATATTCTAACATTACTAATTGATTTTTCCTATATGACTATCTCAAAATAATTTCCACTTTAAGACCTTTCCATACCATGAAAGAAAGAACAGGTCAAGAGAAGCTGTTCATAATGTTAAGAAGGCAGAATTTCTCATTTTGAACATTTTTTGCCCTTTCCCCTCCCTTTGCCATCCTTTATCATTTGACACTTTCAGCGAGGACACTTACGGATCTACTATTCAGATAATTGAATAGAGAGTCTTTTACTATCCCCACCATTATTACCAAGTGTCATAATAGATGAAATATGGCCCTATCTGAATTTAGTGTCCAATCATTTACACCTGGCTAGTCAGTACAGACCATGACAAAATACATATTTTAAAAAATGATATTTTAACAAATGTTTTCAGTTTTTGTGAGTTGAATCATTTTTTTCTTAAGACAGTTGACAATTTGAGTAAAAAAAAATCCTAAATTTTAAGGAAAAAAAAGACAACTAAATATATAGAAAAAGCTGTTACTTATAGAAGGAACACTTTACCCCCCAAAATAAGATAGAATTTAATTTAGTTGTTATTTTTCCTCCCTGGGGAATTTATACAGTATGGTAACTTCAGAGATCAAACTATCAAATTTTGAGGATGAAATTTATCAAAATATAACAAGTGTCTACTAGGTAAACAAAAAAAAATCTATTCCTGGGGATAATGATGCTATTTAATAACTTATTTAATAATGTTTTAATTGATTTTAAAAGAAGAGGGTTAATCAAACCTATTATTTTCTAATGAAAATAACAAATAGGCAAATGCCATATTTTAAATGCTTATCTTCCCATTGTCCCCACCCCCAAACAGTGTTTCTCAGAACTTCCAACCAAAAGAAACTTAAGTGGGAGATTGTCCTTAAAAAGTATCATAATGGCCTGGATTGGGAGAACTTGTTAAATAATTAAAAAGACAGTGTCTTGAAAAGATATTCTTTCATTTCTCTCCTACAAAGCATTTTTGCACTAATGTTTTATAACTCTGTGGCTAAGCGGATTTATAATGCAGCATTTCTGATGACCCTGATTCAGTCTTAGACACAATGATCAAACAAGTCAGCAATCCAGGTTAGGTCATTTAATACTTTTATGACCTTTGGCAATTCACCTCTCTAGGCCTCAGTTTCCTCATGTGTAATCGGTGGGGAATGAATTAAGTAATCTCTGAGGTACCTTCCAGCTCTAAATATCTGATACTTTATCAATGAGATACTCTAGATAAAAAAGAAAAAAAAAACAACTCCAGCACTAGTGATAGACTAGGTTAATCCAATGTATCATTACCCACATGGTCTGTTATTAAGGATAAGCATTAGTCCTAAGAATAACCAAGGAACATGTCATCAGGAAGAGAAAAGTCCTTCTTCTGATGGATCAGAATTCAAGTGGAAATTTTTTCACCATCACAAATATCTCAGATTCGCAAATTTGCAAACAATTCATATTAACACTATGTCAACTATATATTACAATATATTTTAAAGTGTACCAATAAAATACCATTTGGATTCCTGCTAAGATGAGATGCTAGGGCTTGCATTTCTTTCAACAGTAAATAAATTACAGTGGGTGCCATCTACAGTGACCTTTACGCAATCCTGCATTACATTCTAATATAAAAATCTAGGGAAATGTGACATTAGTGTCCCTCTTTGAGGAGAGTGTACTACTGGCAAGGTTACCCTCAAAACAGTAATCAGTGCAATGGTGATGTGTGTTAAGGTGGACATAACAAATGGAGTCCCCATGGACGTAGTCCTGAGGCTAAGATTAATAATGTGTCAATGGCTTGTGCATGAGGGGAAAAAATTAAGTTGTTTTAAACCAATGAAACTGACTTGGCTTTGAAAGACATTCAGATCATCTGTACAGTTAAAACTGAGAAGGTTTCATGCAAAGAGGATGCTGAAACCAGCTTTAATCTAATTAATATCTGTATTAGTTACTGGGTGAAGCCATCCTGGTGGCTCATAATTAGAATGGATATTTATATGGTATATTCATATTTATGACACCTTTCTACTTGTTTCTCAAAACAACCCTATGATGTATGTACTATGAGCATTAACCCAATTTTAAATAGATGAGGAGACTGAGGCTCAGGGAGATTAAGTGATTTTGCCATAGTCCCACAATTAGCATGTGCCAGAGGCAGGATTGGAACCCATGTTTCTTCTGATCCCAAGTCCTGTTCTCCTTCCATCATACCAATATGCTGTTCCTTTCAATTGTATAGGTGTTGAAAAAAAGAAGGGGAAAGATGAGAAAGAAAAAAAGAGAAATGCGAGGAATAGGGAAGAGAGAAAGCAAGAGAAACAGTTTGAGGTCAAATTTGAAAAGGGAATGAAAATGTAAAGAGAGAGAGGGATGAGATGATTACTGGGGGCACTGAGGAAAAAAGATCATCAACATGAATCTGGGCATATAAATTACCCTACATCCTTGCTTCGTTCCAGGTTTAATTTCTCCACTAAACAAGATCATTTTCCTATTTACTTTGTGAGTTTTCTTCTGAGCCACCACAACAATTTTCCATCAACCTCCTTGCCCCACGAGGAGAAAATGAATTACTCATTAATCACTTTGGAAAAGATTCCTTTTTTCCCTTTTTAAACTAACAATCTCAGGCATTATCATGACTGACTAAAAGCTCACTGCTCAGAGAATCCTTGATTTTCTACTTACTGGGAACTCATGCATCACAAAAACAACTTGCACCTCTGTATTTTCCTCTTTTATCTGTTTTTTCTATGGATTATTTAAATAATACACACACACATTTGTGTATGTGCGTATCCAGCAAAAGATGCCTTAAGAGACCAATACTATTATAGACTTCCTATATGTTTGCCATTAGGACTAGAAATGACATGCCTAGAGACAAGATGGAAAATAACTGGCTAGAGACAATTATCAAGGGAAATAAGACCTAGGAGTCAAAACAGTTTAAAAATTCAATGTGCATCAACAATTCAACAATTATATTTTCAAAAAAACTTAGCAGAAGTATGACTTGCAGAAGTCAAGAGTTAATCCTTTTCTCAAAGTCAGTCTCTTTTAGGTCCTCATTAAGTTATTGTGCCCAATACTAATCTACATAACTTAAGAAAGACAGGGTTAAAAAGCAGAGAAGCTAATATGATTAACAGGTTGAAAAGTTGGACCTTTGAGGAAAGGTTAAAGGAGTTGGGGTTATTTGGTTTAGGGAAAAAGACAACTGCAGAATGACTTAATAAATGTCAACTACATGAAATCCACTGTTATTGAAGTATCTGGAGTAAAGATATAGACAGAGTGGGTTAAAATTACAGTAAGAGGTTATAACTTTACGTTTAAGTAGGAAATTCCTAAATGGAATCCAAATCTCCGATGGCAATTTTACTGTTTCTGCAATATTACTTATCATTGCAATTTAATTTAATTAAACCCAAACAGGCTAGCAAGGGGAATCATAGAACCTGTATTTCTAGACAGAAAACCACTTTTTTATCTTAATGGTTTCAGGTTAACACAACTTAGAGGCATAAGGGTTGATTCAATAACTTTTGGAGAATTGTAGACACCTCTGTGAAGAGTGGATTGGATTTGGAAATTGAGAGGTTGGGTTCAAATACTTGCTTTGTCATTACTTTCTGTGTGACCTTGGAAAAGCTGATTAACCTCTCTGGGCCTTAGTTCCCTCATTCATAAGAGACTTATATGAATTTTAAGATCCTTTCTAGCTCTAAATCTATGAAATATATCTTTTGATCATTTTCTCTTCCATAGTGCAGTGATGAGACAATGCTCTGATTTTCACAGGAAATGTAGAACTTAATAATGAAACAAACTATTACATATTCTGGTTTTAAATTTCATTACTTCATTCAATAGAAGAAAGCCTTCTGTTTGGTCTGGTGACTACTGAAAGTTGTTCAGTAATGCTTCCATTGAAATTAATCATTTGCTCCAACACTAAAAGGTACTTCCCAAATCAACAACTCAGTGGAGCCCTAGGATAAATCCTAATTACTAAATTTGGAGTTAGTTTTTGAGAAACAGAATCCTTAAAAGCACCTTACAATTAATTACCTGAGGATAGCCTGTCATTTTGCCCTTATTACTAATTTCAGAATAAATAAAAAGTTATATTTTCAACAACCTAGAAAAAATGAAAAGACATCCTATTTCTTTACTCTGTTAAGGTGGTTTAGCACATTGTTCTCATGTGCTGCAAAATTTAAAAAAGGATAATTTGGGAAAAAAAAGACTGTAATTGCTAAGCACTTGATGAACTGTGTCATAATGCTAAATAATTATTCGCTGCCTTTATTCTTCTGTCAAAGTGGGCAAAATCATTTCTTTTTATTGCTTTTTTTAAAATAAGGAAACAAGTCACTGTGACATCCATTTCATTTTAAACTAATGCTTCTATTATTCCATATCTAAATGGAGCTGACATCATCTGCTCTTTAGTGTCCTAAAAGATCTTTAGCTCTCGTCCACTGTTACATGTTTTATGCATTATGTGAAATAAAATACTTCAAGATTTTGAAAATATTTATTTTAAAAACAGCAATCAAATTGTCTGTAATCACATTTTCTGCTCCGCTTTGAAAGCTGCATTATTCAATATGCCAGTGGTCTTTTCCATAATGGCGACATATTAGAAATTCATGCTGCTCTAATACAGCTGAATTCACTGATGTACTGCACTCCCTATAGACCTAAAGAAACACTCATGCTTCAGTTTCATGTGTCCCACACAGTACCTACTGATGTGATGGTTGTCAAAACAGTTGTACAGTGACCTTTGAATTCAGAGTGTGCCACGACTGTATGCTAAGAAGTGACAATAAATCTGAGCATATACATTATGCTTTGCTTTTGTTGCCAGGGAAAAAATAGAGCATTTGGGAAATAAATCCCTCAATTTTATTGCTTTTTAACATCTTTTCCATTTTTAAACTTCAAAACTGGACATTTGAAGCATTCAGAGGAATTGCAATCTCTTTTGTTGCTTTTTCATTGTAAATTTTCTATAATGTTATTAGGAAGCATACTCCACAAAAAAGCCTTGTTTTTAAATGAAGCCTTTCAGTGATTGCCTTCTCAAACTTTTCAAGGCTTCCCTTTGTACGAGTGAGGGGTTGTGGCTTGCACAAAGAGCAAGCAATCACTACATGTAGGCCAAACAACAAGGCTGGGATGACTTTGTACAAGTCTGCGTTTCCCTGTGGACCAAACCTAGTTAAACCAAACAGTGAATGTGTGTGTGTGTGTGTGTGTGTGTGTGTGTGTGTGTGTGTGTGTTGGGTAAGGCAAATAAATGCCTAAAAACAAATGCACAAATTGAAGAACTCGATCTTAGGTTCAAGAGTCAAAGATTTTTCACATAAGTCGTGAATAATTAATAGGGATCTTTTTTTTATTTACCTTTCTACAAACCAGCCCAAAAACTTGGAACAAACCACTAATTTTTTCTGTCCTGCCACACATGGGGAAAGCAAAAAAAAAAAAAAAAAAGGCAAACTCAATACAAAGCAATAAGAAGCCAGGTCAGTCCCAACTGCAGAATAACAACTACTCCTTCACATGAAATGATCCTTTAAGGACTCTCAGACATCTCATTAGCCTACAAAGCCTTTCTGAAAGGCAAGTCATTACGAAGAAATTGAGGAAAGGAAAGTATAGTACAGTGAGGTTAAGTCACTAGAGGACAAACAGTCAGTCAGTGAAGCCAGGATCAAAGCTTTTGACTTCCATAACTAATGATGTCATTTCAATGGACTCTCTGCACAGGAAATTTATCAATGAATCATAATGACATTTAATAATCAATGACAACAACTAAAAAAAAAAAAAGAATTTTAAAATATGAAAAATTATCTTCCTCTCCTCATCTACCCACCCCTAGTATTGAGGAAAAGCATCTTTTTGAAAGGGTTTAGCTTTGACCTGGAGAACTAGAACTAATAAACATTTACCTTGTTCTAAACAGCTCTAGATATTCTAGCCTGTTTGACAGTCCATCCCCTAAAAGAGGTTGGGAATGGAATATCTTTCTAATATTTCACCTATCAACCATGTGAAGAACTCAATTTCTTGAAATCCCTTAAAGAGGAAAGAGGGCTCTTCAATGATCATGTAACATATGTGGTAGCACAATCCAGGAGAGAAAAACTCAGAACAGTGCTAAAAAGCTGGGAGGAAGTAGGGGGCTGGGGAAGCAGGAAAGTTTGGAAGGAAGGAGAAATATAAGAACGTAGAAACTTCATAGTAGCATATCCACTGAAGCATATAAATGTAAGAAGATCTTCTATTGGAAACTTGTTCTCAGGGCCACATTGGTTTTTTTTTTTTTTTTTTGGGTTAGGCAATGGAGTTAAGTGACTTGCCCAAGGACACACAGTTAGTAAATATTATGTGTCTGAGGCTGGATTGGAACTCAGGTCTTCCTGAATCTAGGGCCACTGCTCTATCCAGTGCACCACCTAGCTGCCCCGATGTTGTTTGTTTTGGTAGATTAAAAGAAATTAGTGCATTGATTAGTCAAGATGTCAATTAGCGAAATCATACAACCTTGGTTGATTTTTGCAAGTAGATGAGCTAAAGACTTCTGGAGTTGGATTCAAAAGATAATCATTTGAATAATAATTTTTCCAATTGATGAATGTTTGATAATTTAAAAATGACAATCTTTCTTGACCTCGTTTCTTCATCTGTAAAATGGAAGTAATGATAATTGCACTACAAGTCTCAAAGGTCTGTTGTGAATGAAGCATTTTCAATAAGTGGTAAGCATTTATGAAATGCCTACTATGTTCAAGTCATTGCTCAAAGTTAGGAATACAAGGAATAAATTGAAAAACAGCCCCTGTTTTTAATGACCTTACATTCAACTGTTGAATGGAACACATAAACACGTAAGTGAATACCAGATAATTTGATGACACAGAGTACCCCAAAATCTGTGGAGGTCAGAAAAGGCTTCTCCAAAGGAGTTGATACCTCAGATGATTTTCAGAGGGAAGCTAAGGATTCTAAAAGGTAGAGGTGAAGAAGGTGTGCATTCCAGGAACGGAGTGAAAGCCTTCTAAGGATGTGGAGTCGGAAAATAGAGTATGAAATTCAGGGAAGAGGGAGGAGCAAATGAGACAGCATTGTACAGTAGAAAAAACACTGGATTTCAAGTCAGAAGACCCAAGTTTAAATCCTAGCTCTCCTATATACTACCTGTGTGACCTTGGGCAAGTCAATTAACCTCTTAGTCTCATTCTGTCCCCTCAATAATTAGGTTAGATTCAATGAAGTCCCTTTTGGTGCTAATTCCATGACTTTATAAAGTGACCCAATTCGGTGGTAATATAGAACATGGAAGGAAGGAGTATGTAAAATCAGCTTAAAAAGAAAGATTGGAGCTACACTATAAAGGGCTTTAAATGCTGGCCTGAAGAATTTGAATTTCATCCCAGAGGGAGCCAGTCAGACACGTGATTTAGGAATGCTAATTTATATCGGCTGTGTGGAGGATGGATTAGGAAGGGATTAATTAGACTGAAGGTGGGGAGACCAAATAGGAGGCTATTGAAATGGAGCAGGTGAGGGTTGCTCAGAGTCTGAACTGGGGTAATGGTTATGGGAGTGCCAAGAAGGGTAGGGATAGAAGAGATGTTTTGGGAATGGAATGGACAAGAACAGGCATCTGGATATGGGAGGGTCAGGGACTGTGAAGGGTCAAAGATGACTCCACGACAGTGGGCCAGGGTGACTGAAAGGTTTGTAGGGCCCTCAACAGAAATGGAGAATTCAGTTTTAGAGCATTAAAGAAATGTGATTCAGTATTGTTTGCGGGCTCATTGAACTACATAGTATTCCATTTACGTATCAGCCTGGATGGGATAAAGGACAAGTTTTAGTTGAGGATGAATGAGAGAAATGTTCTGTAAGAATTTAGAAAAACTATAGACTCTATGAATGACTCTATATGACATGAAATATTGGACTGATTTTATTTTTCCTTTTCTTAGTCTTTCTGTTTAGCATTATTTAGAAAAAGCCCATGATACAGAATCTGTGGCCTTGTTTTTTTGTGAGTGATAAGGGCAGTCCCTTTTCTAAAATGAAACCATTTTCTAAGGCAAATCCCAGGAAAAAAATATATATATATAATATATATTTGAATTAGGCTAAAAATACTTAATTATTCTGCATTGATTAAAAACCTAACTGAGAAGATATAAACATAATGCTGCCAAAATCTAGGGGGACTTCTTTATTAACAGTGGTGATGCTGCTCTTTAATCCAATTAAAGTTATTTGCCCTTATACACAAATCCATGTAGGCTATATTCTATATTCAACTAACCATTTACAGTCAGAGCTTATGGAAAGGACATTATTTCATGCTCTGCATGGTGGCTTTGAGGAGTTTTTGCTCATATTGTGTGTGAGCTTTTGAGAGGAGATTTGAAAGGGAAGTACTAGGTTCCTTTCAGGCCCCTTTTACTGTTTAATTTCACCACCTTTTCGTTCAGTGTTTGCATAAGCAGTTTGGTCAGAAATTGTGACCTATTCACCAGAGTGTCTCAATTATTGGCAGGCAAGTCACTGTAGTTCAATAGCTAAATTTTTTGGATCACATCAATCATGAGTACCAGTAAAAGGTCCAAAGACTTAAAATTAATTTGAGTAAATTCTCCTCAAGAAGCATGGCTTGAAAAATGCTTTTGAAAAATCTCTTATTTCCAAAGTACTTTTCAAAGCAAATAATCCTTTAAAGACTTATAAACTTCCAAAGTGTGAAAATGGAGGGTCATCTGCCTTGACATTTGTATGCTTCTAGGGACTGAGGTGAATGTGAAAATAGGTTAGCAACATATTGTCAGTCTCCTTTCCCAATGTCATCAAATCTAGTCTAGGCTTCCAAGGCTTTTTAAATACCTCCACCAAGCTCTTCTCTACCATTGATAAAAAGAAAGTTCTCATATACACTAAAATATTTAAAAGAGCATCTTTTGTGATAGCAAAGAATTGAAAACAAAGCAGATGTCCATCAATTGGGAAATGGCTAAACAAATTGTGTTACATGAATGCAATAGAATACTATTGTGCTTCAGGAAACAAAGAATATGATGAATACAGAGAAACCTGGAAAGATTTACAAGAAGTGATATAGAGCAAAGTGAGCAGGGTCAAGAAAACAAAAATACACAATGACTACAATAATATAAATGCAAAGAACAACCACAAAGCAATAAAAAATGAATGTTGTGAATTACAAAGAAGAGATACAAGAAGGCACCGCTCCTCCACCCCTTTGAAGCAGTACGAGATCCACAGGTATGATACACTGTACATACATTCAGACTATTTTAATGCATTGATCAGTTTTACTGATTTTTTTCCTCATTTTTTTCTTTAAAAATATTTATTAAATGAAATGGCTTTCTGGGAGGGAGAAGAATACTGGAGAAAATTTGATAATGTAAAAAGAAGGTTCAATAAAAAGTTATTTTTTAAAAAAGAACTTTTCCTTCCTCCTGACTGCTTCCTTCTCTGCATTCTTATGATATTTGTGTTCTTGATAGTTAATAATATGGTGTCTTTCATTGCTAATTGAGTCTTGCATTATTTTTGCCTATTTAACAAAATTATAAGCTTTCTGAGGCAGGAGTCACATCTTACTAATAGTTAATAATAATAGCTAACATTTATATAGCCTTTACTATATGCCAGGTACTGTGCTAAGCACTTTACAATTATTATTTCCTTTGATCTTTACGACAGTCTTGGGAGGTAGATGCTTTTATTATCCTAATTTTACAGATGAAGAAACTGAGGCCAACAGAAGTAAAGTGACTTGCCCACAGTCACACAGCTACTAAGTGTCTGAGGCTGTATTTGAACTCAGGTCTTCCTGACTCCAGGCCAGACACTCTACCCACTGTGCCATCTAGCTGTCTCTAGGCAGCTATTACTATTTCTTCAATAGTTTCTTCAGCATCTAAAGACCAAAGTAGGCTTTCAGTAACTGACAAGTTTGTTATCATAGTTATACCTGGATTAAGGACAAGATGCGAAGAAGAACCTTCTAAAAGCAATGTTGGTAGATGGAAAAGAATTTCTTATTCATAAACTTTCTCTCTTTGTTAGATTCCTATTGAACTTTTACAGCATATTTTGTGGCATGTAATTAGCAAAAAGCTTGTACTTCAGCCTTGGCAAAGATCTCAGTGTAATATAAGCTTTTTCATCCTTGTGTCATAAGCTAAAGTGATTTTGGAAATTCACTAAAAGCCCAAGCCTATCGATATCAGACCACACTGCCATACATCAGAAAAATGAATTCAGTATAGAGGGTTGAATGTATGCCATCAGCTAGAACACCCCAAGACATAGTCAAACAGAATCATCTGGCAGGGAAAGTGTCTTGGTATCACTCCATAGGATGTTCTTTTGTTAAGCAGAGTAAGTGTCCACTTGTGTATTAGAAGTTCAGGTGTACTAGCCAGGATGTTTTATTTCCCAGAATATTATTTCTACCCATCATCCTGGTATTGAAAATTCTACAATTTGATATTTATTTTTCAACCTTAAGCAAAATGGAACTTTGTCCCTTGGGGAAAAAAAATCCTTGGAAGAAATAACACTTAGTCATCATTTACATTTTAGTATGAATTAGTTTATTAGAACTTCTACTGAGAGCAGACTTTTGAAAGGGGATGTATTATGAACCCAGGGTAATTTAATATACTGTTTGGAGTATTATGTAATCATTTACTGCTTAAAACATGATTAAAGAATTTTTATCGTGAATCCCTTGGGCAAGTGGTATCAAACTCAAATAGAAAATTTCCTGCTAGCTGCATATTGATTTAGAAATTCACAAATTTAATATTATTTATGTTGCATTGTATTTTTATCTATTTTATTAAACACTTTCCAATTTCATTTTAATCTAATCCAGACAGTGATTTTGACACTTTTGCCTTGGACCACTAAATGGTAACCACTGTTTTAGTGGAAAGAAAACAGAAGACTTTGATTTGATTCTAGGCTCTGTCACTTGTCACTTATGTGACTTTAAGAGAGTCATTTACATGCTCTGTGCCTCAATATCTTTATATGTGAAATGGAAATAATGATGATGAAGATGATGATAGTGGTAACCTACATCACTTATACTCCAGGGACGTCATGAGGGCTTAATGAGAAAATGGTGAAAAAGCAGTGAATTTGGAGTGAGGAGATCTTGGTTTGAATCCCAGCCCTGTCACTATTGGAGTGACCTTAGACAAGTCACTTTATGTTTTTAATCCTTCATTTCCTCATGTATAAAATGATGAGGGTGGGCTATATGGCCTCTCAGGGCCCCTTCTAACTCTAGATATATGACCCTATGATGATGTAACTGAAAATAATAGTAACAACATCAGATTTTAGATTAAATGCTATTCCAGGTTTAGTTTCATAGAATCATTTATGGGATACACTTCTCTTGGTAGAAAAGTGGGTACTGAACTATGGGTACTGAATGCCGAATATACTGTCAGACATAGTCATGGTGTTGGCTGGTTTTTACTTAACTCTCCTTTTTTTGCTTTTATGGAAGTTATAGAAAATAACTGTAGTATTAACCCCCCCCAAAAAAATCATCAAACATTTTTTAAATGAGAACATATAATATAGCTAAAGTTATTTGTAAACTATAAAACATATAAATGTCAGTTGTGGTTATTATTATTAAATTCTTGGAAATTTTAGGACATATCAAGTTGGTAATATGAAGGAAGAGAAATCAAGTTAATGTAAATGAGAAGAAAAACTTAATTTTGTGCCTTAGAAATAAATGACTCATTTTTCCCTAGGTCATGTCATGGAAATGAAAGTGAGTATTTCCAGAAAAAAAGATTTTATATAATATTCCTTTATCTCACATGGTTATAAAGTAGCCCATTTTCTTTGATGGTTTGTAAACTTTTCCTGATGGTAATCCCCCAAAAGAGCTCCACCCATGTTTGGAAAATGGCAGCATCAAAGGAATAATTAAATAATCTTCAAAATATTTAAGTTCTAGTTTGTTTGTTTTAAAAGTCTAATTACTTACTATTCATTCTCCTAGGCAGGGTCTCCTGAGCTGGAATAATCTGGAGAAGTTGTTTCAGTGATATTGAAAGTCTTTGTAGGCAATGCCACCCCACCCCCGAAATCAGTTTGGATAAAAAAAAAATTGCATATAATTCCATGCCCAACCATGGAGAAAAGCTATAGTCTATGTTCAGTCAGTCAACAATGTGCCAGACAGCATACTAAAACATGAAGGATAAAAAAAAATCTATTTTCTAAAAGACTTAATTTCAACTTCAAATAGAAATCCAGTGGAACATCTTTTTATATCTGTATCAGAATAATCTGACTGAAAACTCAATTTATTTAGTTAAGACTAGATAACCAAGTAATCTATCTGACAGTCAAAATGCATTAATGATTCTGGTAATAAAAATGTTGCCTAGAAGAGTTATTGTGTTTCAAATTAACAAGTTAATCAGTCAGATCATTCTGATCATAATAGCACAGCTAGATAGATTCATAGATAGTTCCACAAATAAGCGAAAAAAAAAAAAGGATTATTGTCACAAAAGAGAAAGGTATCTAGAAGCAAGTTGCAGAGATCTGTGGTCCTTTGCCCTGTCCTACTGTATTACTCAGTGAAGACAAAAAGGAAGCATTCTTATCAAATCAGTGGATAACACAAAGCTTGTAGAGATAGCTCACACAATGGATAACAGAATAAAGATATTACCTCAACAGACTAGAATGCTGGACCAAAACTTAAAAGAATGAATTCTAATAAAGACGACTTTAAAAGCCTCCATTTAGGTTAAAAAATCAATTCAATGAGTACAGGGTGAGAGAGACCTGGCATACGTAATATGTGAAAAAGGGGATCTCTGTGTGATAATAAACTTGGCAATATGAGCTAACATTGCTTTTAAAAAATAATGCAATTCTTGGGCTGCATAGGAAAACAAACAAACAAAAAAACCATCATATCCAGATCAAGGGAGATATAATTAACTGTGCCACCATACTTGGTGCTAGGCAGATTTAGTCAAACTAATGTTATTTAGATCCTCTAGAATATTATTTTCAGAATGATATGACATATTTTAGGCATGATGCATAACACATGGCAAACTGGACTGTATCCGATAGAGGTGACCAGCATGAGAGATTTGGAAACCATGTTCTAAGGAACAGCTAAAGAAACTAGTGATATTTGGGGTATGGCAACTTTCTTCAAATATTTGAAGGGCTATCATGTAGAAATGAGATTAGAATTATTCTTTCTAACTCTTGGCTTCAGAGGGCAGAACTAGGATCGATGAATAAATTACAGAGACATTTTTTGGCTTAATGTAAGAAAGAAAATTCTAACATCTATAGCTATTCAATAGCAGAATGGACTATGTTAAAAAGTAATGGCATTTCCTGTCAAAGGACATATTAAAATAAAGGGTGAAATGACCACTTGTCAGAGCTGTTGTTCTAAGGATTAATTATACTGTTAATTAGGATATCAGACTAGAGGATGCTAAGTTCCCTTCCATCTCTAGGATGATAAGATTCTATGATAATAAGCTCATCAATACTATATTTAGGATTTCTGATACTTATATGAACATTTGAAATAAATAAGTGATGGTTTTACTTCGACTTTTGATAAAGAATAGATAGAAAATCACTTCAGCATTTTGCAGAATATAGTACAGAAATATAGGTCATTTGGCAAACATTTTAAGCAGTTGTCAGTACTTCTGGCTTCATAATACTGTTTTATGATCATTTTAAAAGTCTCACTCATTAATCCAGCTCACCACCACCTCTCTCCATGTCCCCCAAATGGGTAAAAGTTCTTACCACAGAAATGGAGTTTGACAGCAGTGTTCCATCTTGGCCCAGCATGTTGGATACAGTGATTTCAGGTAGGTTCATATTTTGCGGATGGAATGGAAGCAGCCCATTATGGTTCATTGGGTGACAAAGAGGGTGGTAACCAGACTCTACCTCATTTAGGTGCACCAGCGAGTGGTCAGGTAGTGAAGGGGGTGTAATTGGAGGAATGTTAAAGTCTTCACTTTCAAGGCTTGGGCCAGGGTAAGACTGTGAAATGAAAATAAGAATATTGTTGAAAATCATCACACACACATGAGCATGCCCTCATATAACCCGCTTATATGTTACTTCAGGCAGTAGCATCAATTTAGCAAACAGAACATTTCAAACACTCATAGATTCTCCTGTTGCAGTTTGGCTATTATGCATGGAGGGAAAGTGCCTCAGAGGCATAAGCCTGTCTGGTATGCACATAGCCTCCATTAGGCAGGTTTTTTTCCTCCCAAAAAGCTGAAATCAAACAGATTTCAAGGGTCCCATTAAAATTTTCCAGAGTCTTAATCTAGCTGAATACCTTTTTCATGGGAATTGTGGGGAAGGAAAGCAATTTATGAAATTAATGTTTGATCAAATGTGCTTCATAGGGCTCCCTACAGCTCAGATCATGGGCTGTAATAAAATGAATTGCAGAAACTTTTAGGTTTTGAAAAAACCCATATACTCACCTTTCTACTGGAAAAAAAAACCACATCATAACAATAGAGAAGTTACTTGCGCATATTGTGGTATAGCTTCATTGAAAGCATGATATACAAAACCAAAAATAAACAAAACATAAATAGTGTTACAATTAAAATTAAGATAAACTGAGGCACAAGCTTCAACCATAATCAAATTATTAGCAAAGCATAAATTTGCCAGTATACAGGGTCTCAGCCTCCTCAGCAAACTAGAACTCCAAATGAGAGCTAATGGATCATTTTTTATAGACAAAAAGAGCATCCAAATAAATAGAAGGCAACTTCATAGATGGGGAAGACAAGATGATTGCTACAAAGTTAGATGCACCATAGACATGGTGAATAATTTGATTGGCTGGAAATCAGGAATGCAGGGATAGCCACAACCTCTCCTTCCATCTTGCTAGGAAATTCTAATTGATTAGTCTACCTACAAGAATAACTAATGGTACATACAGAGATAACAGATTTCCTTTAATTGTACAAGGACAACTAGTGGTATAGAGATAACAGGTTTGTTTTAATTAAAGTGATTTATAGGAAAACTGAACTTTTAAACTCAGAGAGGAAGAAACTGAACTTCTTAACCTATGAACTTCCAAACTTAATTCAAAGACAAAGAAATATGGCTTAGGCAGTTACACAAAATAGTGGCAGAGATACAGAATAGATGCAATTACAAAATGGAATCAATTTTTATTTTTTCAATAGGAAGGCCTATTTTTAGCTGCAAATTCAAATGGAGATAGTTTTCTTGGTTTCAGACTATTAACATTCACTTCTATGAATTCTTTTCCTTGGGAATCAAGTCAAAACTAAATATTGCAGTTAACCTAAATTAATTTTTACAGATTTTAGAAAATAGTAACAATACAAATTAAGGCATAGGAATTAATCAGTGAAATAACAACTAATGATATTTATGCTTTCCCCTGGAAGGTGTCATCAGAGAAAACTATGGTAATGGAAGAGTATTTGGGAGATTTTAGCTCAAAAGAGAAAATGGCAATATTCAAAGAGAATTAAGAAAAATTATATAATAAGAAGAGCATATGAAACAATACTGATGAACATATCTGTGGACAAACATGTTTACTTGGAGCAGGTGGTATTATAAGGAGAGACAATTTCAGTCCCAATATTTTCATGCATCCTATTATTTGACTTGAGAGAAGCTTTCCAGTCTTCAGGATCATCAATAACAAGTTTTACCTTGTATAATGTAACATAACACTGCATGCTGAGATAGATAGGCAAGATTTTCAATGGTCATGCAGGAGGGCAGCCAGAAAGTGAAAGCCAAAGACAGTAGTTAGAAGGTAGTCATTGGGAGCTCTGCCATTAAGCTTCATGCAATAGCTTCCAAGAGCCTGGGGTTATTTTCTCCAGATGGTGTCTATTTGTCTAACAGAAAGAAAATCTTTGAATCGCACTTGCTAAATGTTTTACAAGTTCTGATATATTTATTTAGGTGCTGCTAGAAGACATGATTAAATGAAGAGCTACTAGTAACATCTGGAACTGAGGCAGGTCCTGAAGAGCAGGAAGTGTGTGTGTGTGTGTGTGTGTGTGTGTGTGTGTGTGTGTGCGCGTGCGCGCGCTTGCGTGCACAATGGGAGATTAGAGAGAGTTTGGAGGGCGGAATGAAGGAGAAGCTTAATTCAGCCTTGGAGATAGAATCTTAAAATGTAAAAACCAAGAAGAAATGACCAGATACAATGTTTTCCCTATTTCTTAGTTATTTCAAAAGCTTAGAGCGCATGCCATTAATTTGAGGAAATACACTGTTAGTGATATGTATAATTTTAAATTTAATTCTTACTTGTCATCAACTAGATTACCTTCAGGCTCTGGGTTTCTGAGCTTGTGCTAATTTTCAGGGCTGCTTTTGGCTTTGGTGTGGTTTTAACATGAGCAATGGCATGAAGGGTGGTCTAATAGAGAGGAAGCAGATTTTCTCTTTTTGCAAAGGGGGAATTTTACATAGAACATGTAATTGCTGTATACTGAAGGAGTATCTGAGTCTTCTCCCAGAGCTGCTCTCTCCCTTAATCTTATATTTATGTGGAAGGGCTATGCTAATATTTGGGTTTCTTATCTTTGAATCATAGACTTTTAAAGTTGAAAGAGATGACCTTAGAGGTCATCTAGTCCTACTTGAAGCATGAATCCTTTCTTATCAAAGTGGCAAGTTTTGGATTTCATGATGTTTATCTTTAAGTAGCTATGGGGAAAAAAAGGGTTGCTGTTTGATCTTTCACCGAATGAGGCAGAAGCACTATAATAACAAAGGGGAAATAAGGTTCTGGTTTTAAAAAGAGATACTTAAACCTACGAAAATACTCAATGATACTCTCTTTAGTGTATGGTGTCTTTCTGTAATAGAATTTTCCTGGTAGTTAGGTTTTAATTTGTGGTGTTTCAAAGGGAGGTTTAATTGGTATCACTTTACATTCAGTGATAACAATTGTACTGCAATTTAACTCAGCTACATGGTTATTTTCATGTAATTACACATTAACTTCATTTAACCCATGTAATTACATACCAGAACCGCAGATTCCCACAACTTAACCAGAAATGGGTAGTTAGAGTGATCATTAAATATAACTGTACAAGGTTACTAAGCAGCTTCTACTTGTGACAAAGAAATTTTTTTGAAAATCATGATATAGTTATTTTGTACACGTCTGTTATGGTATAATTGGAGCCATGTAATTATATAGTGGCATTTATATCTAGATGTACCAATACTGACAAAGAACTAACTATGATGTCAGATTAACTTTACTGGAAATCTTTATGTGTGTGTGGAAATGAATTAGGAAATCTATAAAAATGTCTTTGTAAGACACATCTGTCCTATGATAAAGGTTTTATGAAACTAACAGAGCTAAGTTCCATGTTAACCACATTTCGCTGGGTTTTTTTTAGGGAACACAGAATTAAAAAGGATGTTAAAGACAATCTGGTCTGATTCCTTATATTATTGATGAGGACACTGAGGTCACACTCAAGGTCACACAAGTAAATAGATAAACTAGGATTCAAACAAGTTCTCAGGTTCCAAATAGAATGTTCTTTCCACTAGACCAAATTTCTTCCATACATCTCAAAGTCATAATGATGATGACAATTCTTTTAAGGGTTACAAATCAGTTAAGAGGATGATTAAGGACATGTGGTTTACAAATTTCCATTTTACATAAGACTGACTAAATGCCTTCTATTCCGAGAACATTTGAATTTGTCAGTTGACACCATGATGCTATTCGTTGATGTTCGAAGGTATAAGCAATCAACCAAATGCATCAAGTGAGAGATGATTAGTCTGTAGGAAGTAGTAAGAACCAGAGGGTTATTTGACATCTGATAATTCACTTTGGTGCCTCACTATGGCTACTGCTGGCCTATAGTACAATGCGTAGTCTGTGCTATGTTCCATGACTCTGGGAGAAGGACATTCCCATTAGAACCATTGTGAAATCACAGATCTCTTTTGTCTTTCAGTTCCTTTTTCATGATTGCTATTGAAGAATGGCAACAAAAACAACAGCAACAATAAGAATAGATAATTCACATTTTATGGCACTTCATGGTTTTTAATGGACTTTCTTTAAAACAACTTTGTGAGGTAAGAAGTGTAAGAATGATGATCCTCAATTTGCAAAGAGATTAAAAGACTTGCCCAGCTAGAAGTTTCAGAACTAGAACTTGAATCAAAGTCTTTTGAGGAAGTATAGAGTTTCTGTGCAGTTTATAACTTCAGGATTTTTTTCTCTACAGCTAGGACTCTTGAACAGGGCATCTGTTTGAGAAAGCTTTGGAGTGAAGGAATGGAGGGAGGAGAATGTTTATACAGGCAATATGATGATGATACCTGACCTACTAGGGCTGCTGAGGTTCAAGGCAGGCAATTTTGTGTTCATAATAGTAATTTTAAAAAAAGCCATTTATTAAGTGCCTACTCTGTGCAAAGCACTATGCTAAATATGGGGATACAATGGCAAAAAAAAAAGTTCCTGCCCTCAAGAAGCTTACAATCTAATAGGCATGAACGTATGAGTAGAGTCTTTAGGGCTGAAGTCAGCTTCCAGGAGCAAGCAAAAAACAAAAACAACCCCAAAACAAAACAAAAAACAGAGGGCAGACCTCTAATAAGCAGTTAGCATAGAATAGAAAGACAGGAGAACTGGCAAGCAGATCACAGAACTGTGGACAGCCCAATGATGGGAGTGATATCTTTCTGATTTGAAGCTTTTATCTTTTTATCTGAATTTATAAAGAGTTTGAAGGACCATTACCATGTTAGTACAAGTTCTGTATGTTGTTGGGAGAAGGGGTCATTATACCTGGACTTTTAAGTATCTGTGTCATACAGAAAAATATGCAAAATCTTTTCCATTTTATGTAAAAAAATCTTTTTTATCTTTAGTGATCATCTTTATCTCTTACTTAGTTCAGATTTTTCCCCCTAGACATAGTTATGTAAAGTATCTACCTTTTATAAATTTATCTAGGGGGAGAATTTTCCTTAACCATATTCTTCTGAAAATTTTTTTGGTAACTCATTTAATATTTAGTCTGTGAATCCATTTTGAGTTTATTATGGTATACAGAGTAATATGATGGTCTGAACCTAAGTTTTGCTAAATGGCATTCTAGTTTTCCCATTGATTCTTGTCAAATTGGGAATATGTCACCAAGTACAGCATAATTTGAGGTCCAGAAGTGCTATTTTCCCTTCTTTCCTACTTTTTCGTATTTCTTCCCTTTAAATTCTAGATCTTCTGTCATTCCAAATGAATTTGGTCATTATTTTATCTAAGTTTTTAAATTAATCTTTTGGTAGTTTAATTGGTATTGCACGAAATATACAATTTAGGTAGTAACACCATTTTCCTTATATTGGTTCTATCCAGTCATGAGCAATGAATATTTCTCCAGTTCTTTAAATTGCTCATTATTTTTTTGAAGAACATTTTGTAATTATATTAAAACAAACCTTTCATATATCTTGCAATTTGCAGTTATTTTGTAGGGGACTTCCATTTCTATTATTTCCTCCTGGATGTTGTTTCTCCCCTTCCCCCAAAAAAGGGGGAATACAAAGAAGTCTTCAAACAATAGGTGGGGAAGCTTAACTTTAATTCCTGGAAAAATTCTATAGCTTATTATCAAAGGAGTGGTTTGTAAAGTGATCATTATAAACTATCCTAGTGTTAGACCAATTCATTTCCCTTTGCGAAAAGATCACCAGAATGGTACATTGTGAAAGTTCCACATGTATGATATACCTGTATAACCTGTCCTTGTGGGCAAAATGAAGGTATATAGGCTGAATAAAAGTAGAACTGTAAATTTGGAACTGGGTTGACCCATCAGACATAAACAGCAGTGGCGTGCCATAGCCCCTGTCGTTGGCCCTGTACTATTTGATACTTGTCAATGATTTGGACAAAGCCATAGATGACATTTGTTTCACATTTCTGGATAAAAGGAAATCACTACTGTCCCTACTACTACCAGGCACAACTACTACATACTGTTCCTCTATGTGCTAAACTCTGCATTCAAAAATTTACACCATTACTGAGTTTTGTAAACAAGTGTATTTTTTCTTTAGCTGGATGTATATTATCTAGTTATCAGTTTCCTGAACTTTATAAAGCAAGTTTGCATTTTAGGGTTATAATTGGCAATTTTAACTTTATGAATTTATAAAAACATGAGTAATGATGGAAGACTGACTTTATTGAAGAATAGTTATGAAGACAAGGTTAAACAAGGTCCAGAGATCCAAAACTGGAAAGATTGTTAGCCCTCCAAGAAACTGGAATTCAGGCTAATGACAATTAAACACAACTTATAACATACATCCTCCAAATTGTCACATGACAAATAAGTATCTGAGGAGAGATTTGAGTCCAGGCCTTCCTTTCTCCAAGTCTACTATGTTACTTACTAGAAAATAAATTGAATATCAGAATATGGATACAAAAGATTTTAGCAGGCTAAAAAAATGGCTAATGAAATGAAGTTTAATAGGAATAAAATGCAAAAACTTACTTTTGTGTTAAAAAATCAAATGAACAAATGCAGGATGAGAGAAATATGGCTAGACAAGAGTTCATGTGGAAAAGATCCGAAGATACTAGTTATCCATATGCTAGCTAACTATAACTCAAGGATGTGACACGGCTGCCCCTAAACTATGCGACTTTAGGCTACTTAGAAGCAGTGAGTCCAGAAAGAGGGAGATTAGAGGTCTCCTACATTAGAGACTGCCCTGGCTAGATCACAGCTGGATTATAGTGTTTCGTTCTAGGTATCACATTTTAGGATGGCTCCTGATACATATGAACAAGTCCAGAAAACCAAATACATTTAGCAAATAATCTGAATTTTAGGAAAGCATTTGTTAAAGTCAATCGTGTTCTCACTATTAGCACAGTGGAAAGACTTGAGCTATCACAGAATAATAATAAGGATTCAGACCCGTAGTCATGAATGAGGCAGGATGCATTTTAACATGAAATGAGGTCTCTGGTGAGTTGCACTAGGGATCTGTGCTTGGTTTTGTACTACTTAATATTCTTATCTCTGAAAAAGGCATATATGTATTCATATATGTGTATGTATGTATGTACGTATATATCCTTGTGAAATTTTCAGATGACACAAAGTTGGAAAAGATGGTACAGCTACCATAATCAGAATGCGACAAGTTAGAGTCCTGAGCTGAATCTAATAAAATGGCATTCAACAGAGATGAAAGCAAAATTTTGCACAAGTTCAAAAAATCAATTTCACAAATACCACAGAGTAGGGGATACATGGTTAGATAACAATTTTTTTTGGACAAAATTTTGGAGATTTGAGTGGACTGCAAGCTTTATTTGAGTTCTATATGAGGGGATGAGAACTGATGAAAGCCATCCGTGAATATTTGAAGGGCTATCATGTGAAAGAGATTAGACTTGTGTAACTTGATCCTGGAATGCAGAACCATGATATTAGAGAAGGGGTGGGTGGGTGTTGTATAAAGCAGACTTGATACAAGGGGAAAAAATCTGCGAATCAAAGCTGTTTAAAAATAGAATGGGGTGCCCTGGCATGGTAGGTATTCTCTCAATTGGGGCTTTTATGCAGTGGCTTAATGATCATTTATTAGGGATGTTATTAGCAAAATTTCAGCATATACCAGATGATGTTTAAGGTCCCTTTCCATTCCTGGATCCTATGGTCTACTCCCCTTCCCTGCTGCCATAGTTTTAATGGAATGAGATCAAATTCTATAAATTAACAATAAAAAGAGACTGGAAAGTTTTGTATGCAGGGAATAGGGACAGGATTCTATACTGAGTGTTGATAAATATGGAATATTGAAGTCACCACTCAGGGCTAGTTTGGATTTCTTTGTGTTGTATCTTCTCCAGCATCTGCTCGATTCCCTGTGTTGGTCTGGGTAATTCAGTGGTGAATTCAATCAAGAGTGATCTTTTCCTGGTAACTTGGTGCAAACAAGAATATTAATTTATTAATTTGCAATAAAAAGTATACTTAAGAGGGAGTGGATAGAATAGTGAATAGATTCTGTAGTAGATAAAAGATGAGACTTGGAATTAAGAGAACCTAGGTTTGACTCCTACCTCAGACAATTATTAGCTGTTCAACCCTGGGCAAACCACTAAACTTTTCTGGGCCTCAGTTTTTTCATTGTAAAGTTGGGGGATGGGACTGATTTTGCTAATTTTTAAGGCGTCTTCTAGCTATCATCTATGATCCATGGTCTTCTTAGTGCCCCAGGCAACTTGCTAAAATTAAAAAGTACAGAGAATTTACTGTGTATCTATCAACCCCAAAGGAAAATATATATATATATATATATATATATATATATATATATATATATATACACATATATATATATATACACACGTGTCTTAAAAAATCCAAAACAAACCAAGTCAAATCAAATCATCAAATTGATTATGCAACAAATTACTTTCCTGTTCCCTGACAAGACCTCCCCTCCTTAGAAAGATCATGATGAAGAAGCCCTATTAATGATCCAGTCCTTCTGGTGAGAATGGAATTCAGAGACCATGGGGTTAGTAATCTTTTCTTTTGAATTAGATTAGTTTGTGATGGATCACCTTGCCCCAGTCTAGGGCAGGATATCTGTCCTGAAAACCATACCTGTATAAACTAAACATTCTCCTTGAGATGATATCTACTGACTATGGATGCATTACCTATGTCCTTGTTGCAAGATTCCAATTTCACATACAAACCATCTAATTTTCATCACTTCATCTCATTTATTGAAGGTTTCATTTCTGTCATCATTTTGCTTCCACATTCTCAACCATGTTCAAAGCCAATATTTTACATATCTCATCCCTAGGTTTAGTGTTTCCCTTTTTTCTCTGTACCATTCACATTCTTTTTTGCTATAGGTATGCTGATGTATGTGGAAGCGCAATGTTAACTTATGCAGACTTTCCTCTTGACTACAGATATTTCTCATACTAATTTACGCTGACGAGAATCAAAGAAGAAAAATTTCTTCTTAACCTTTCCTATCTTCTTTTTTCTACATGATTCTTTGCATCTATAGGCCTCTGTCCACCCAGAACAATCAGCATACAGAACATTATCTTTGATGACAGGAAGTCTTATTATCAAAAAGTCAGACTTCACAAAATGTTAGAGCTGAAAGGCACCTTAATCTAGTCCACTTCCCCATTTTACAGATATCAATTTATGGAGGGCCTGAGAAGTTAAACTTCTAGGTCAAGATTACAGAGGTGATAATAAGTAGAACCAAGATTCAATTCCAAGACCTCTTATTCCAAATCCAACACTATTCCTACTATATCACAGCTTTTCTTATAGGGTAAATTTGCTTCTGTGAGCGTACACATAATCATGAATAAATTTAACTCACTATAGATATGCTATCACATCTTAAAATGTTTTTCATTTTGAAAGGAAAAATGGCATTACAGGTAAACATGTATAGGATGTCTTAATTTTTAATCTGTAACATATATCCTTAATACCAAGAGTAAGTAAATGCTATTTTAAAATATTTAATCTTTTTTACAGCTCTTTTTCATGGTTCAAATAATTAAAGAAGGAAGAGGTCATTAGAATATAAAAATAAGTGGACTCTATATACATTCTGAAATTACAATAATATAGGAAAATATCTCTCCCTCCTCCCATGTTCCCCCAAGAGTTTGAAAAAGATCAGTGTATCTCTCATTTTTTTTTCCCCTCAAGGGTGGAGGGGGACCTTCAGAAGTAAGTATTTTTCAGCTTCTTTTGTCTCTGCATGAACCAAGTTTGATAGCTTGAGACTATAATGTATTACTGTGGCAACCTTCGGTCTGTTACATAAATCATCTGAACATTCAGCAAGAACTGTCCAACAGTGCCATTCATGTGCTCAATCCAACGATCCTGCAAACAATTTTTTTGTCTTCCTTCACATGTTAGACAATGGCAATAAATCACATTCATTTATAAAAACACACAATGTACTAATTTATCAAGCAACAGTTATCAAAATATATGATTGTAGAAGGTACAGCTTTTGTTTCATTGTGTACATCAATTTTTCTTTTTCAGGTTAGGCAAAGGGCAATGCCTCAAGAAACCATTAATTTTCTGACATGACATTCATTCACTCAATAGATATTTACCCAGGGCCTACTGTGTGCATGACCATGTGTGGAAAAAATAAAATTGTAAAAGGGGGTATTCTGGAAAGGTGCCACAAAGTTCAGGTGATGGCAGGATGAGGTGGGTAAAGGTTATCTGGAAGCTAGAGATCAGGCAGATCTGCAAGGGATAAGACAGGCAACTGGAAAATGTCCAAGGGGCAATTTTAGCTTGTACCTAAAATTACATTTTATTGACTCTGAAGCACAAAGGGAGATTTTCTTCAGAGGTTTGTTGTCTAGGGACAAAGCTTCCTTATGAAACCTATTCAAAAGTTTGTTTCAAGTTGTCTATCTCTTGTCTATCACTGTCAAGTTCAGGATTTCCGATAGTGTTTTTTTCTCCCTCGTCTATATACTGTCTTCCCTGGTTTCCTTCTGTGCTTATCTCAAATTCTACCTTCTTCAAGAGGACTTTCCCAGTGATTCCACTGCTACCAGTGTCTTCTCCCTGAAATTGCCTCCCATTTGCACGGTATTTATCTTGTGTATATATGGTTGTCTGCAGGTTGATTTCCCCACTAAAATGTGAGCTTCTCAAGTCAGGGACCAAGTTTTTCCCCTTTCTTTCTATTCCCTGTGCTTAGCATAGCACCCAGAACATAGTAAGCAGATAACCAAATCTTGGGAACTGACTGACTGAATTGATCTGCACTGGTTCTTGTTTCATCTGAAGCTCAGTGCAATGGACATCAATCATAACCCCAGACTAATAGCTTAGAGCCATGAGTAGTCTACTAGGGTTAATTACTCAGAGTCCTGTGTCCAAGCTTCTTTTCCAGAGTTGCCTCCTTATCCTCTGTGAATCTGGTATCATCTACTAGGGTTTCCCTACTGGGGAGGTAGCCATCTTAGCATCCGCCTTGCCATGTGGACAAAGTCCAGGTATTGTGACAAGTTTATTCGCAGTGAATGATGAGCTCTCTGCGGCAAGGTCTTGGGCCATGGCCATGACTGATGTCAGGGGCAAAACCCCCATCGTGGGAATTCATTGTTTTGTCACAGCAAGTGATCGATTTCTGGGGTTCAGGAATAGTATATGTGGATAGATAGGGATTTTCAAGCAATCAGAGGATTTAGAGCTAGAAGAGATCTCAGAGATCAACTGGTCTGACACCTTCATTTTACAGAAAAAGAAACTGAAGCCCAGAGATATTATGCAACTTGTCCTTGCCCCTCTGATGCCATTCCTCTTCCACCTCCATTAGAATGAATTTCTTAAGGTCAGGGACTATTTCATTTTCTTTTGTCTTTGTATCCATACCACCCGGCACAGTGCCTTGTTTATAGTGGGTGCTAAGTCAATGGCTTGAAAGTAACATCAAACAACTGGTAAAAGGCATATCTGGGAATCCAACTCAGGTTTTTGGATTCCCAATCCCATGTTCTCTCCACAACTCACTGTGTTACTATTCAGGGACCTGGAGTTACCATGTACTCAAAACAATTGGCGACTATTCCTGGTTATGACTCTGATGAATCCTTGATCTTGTTTGTATGAGTACGCTATATACCTTTGTAGATTTTAACCTCTCCATGTCTTCTCATCTTAGGCAATACTTGTCCATGTCTCCTTCTGTAAATCCTAACTAGACATTCTACCCAACACAATGAAAACCTTCCTCTGGCTTTTGTTATTCTTTAATAGCATGTAAATACCTCTGCCGCACCTGGGCCATTCACAACCAGGGAGTTGTAACACATATCTGTAAATAGTATTTTGGCCCAAGGTACATGCATTAGTGGGATACAGGAGGATCTGATTTCTGCTTTCTACAACTAGACAAAATTATCTGCTTAGGTAACATGGACAGAATGGACAACACATCTCACTTATTTCTAATGATTAGTGGGTCTAGGCAGATTGTCTGTCTTCTTGCCCAGAGTTTAAGACATTTTGAGAATCAAAATGCTTTCAAAACCAGGGGTTGCTTAGAGAGGTGAGTCATACCAGAGATGACAAGGACCCAGGGATAAGAAAGACCTTGTAAGGTGGGAAATGTTACTGAAGGAGGTACAATCAGCAAGTAAAAGAGAAAGTCCAGGTGAGTCAAGGGGGTTCCAGAAAATTGTAACAGGCAAAGATCAAGGCAGGTGAGTGAGACACTGTGTCTGTGGGGTTCAGTAGTGGTCTATCTATCTATCTATCCATCCATCTATTTATTCTGTATCTCTCTCTCTTTCTCTGACCCTATCTATAACTACATAACTACTGAGATCTATTCCAACTCTAAAGTTCTATGATTTAGATTCCATTGTATAACATGGTACCTACTTACTATCTCTATAACCTTTCCTGACTTGTTTAACTTACCTGGATCTTCTCTTACATGCATGTACACATAGATACACATACATTCAACTAAAATTAATCTGTAATCTCATTACTGAAGATGTGCAGATTTAACTATTATATATAAAATATGCATTTATACATACATGAATATGTATGCACGTATACATGTGTGAGTGCATGTGTATATATATATATGTGTATATGCACACATAATATGTTAAAAGAACTCAAGACTTGAGGGAGTAAGTACCCCAGTTTGTGGGGGGTATATCCATTGCGATGAACTTATAGGAGGACGTGAATAAGAATATAAAGTTGGGCAAGCATAGGTTACAATCTGCAAATCTTCATTAATGAGATCGCAGAATTATTTGGGTTGAATGTGTATTTATATGTGTGTGTCTGTATGTTTGTGTGCATGTAAGAAGAGGTCCAGATAAGTTAGATGAAGGCTATAGAGGTAGTAAGTAGGTACAGTGTCATACAACAGAATCGGATACACAGAATTTGAGAATTGGAATGGATCTCAGGAGCTACCTAGGCCAATCTATCTATGAAAGGAATCTTTACTATACCCCACCTGACAGATGTAATATACTATGTAATATATGAATACGTAATATTCACATCCAACATATGCTATGAATATACAAAGAATTATACAATATAGATAGGAAATTAATACTGAGCAAGAGAGGTAACTTCATAGATACATTCTTCTGTTTGGGTTTCTCTCTCACCCTAATTCAAAGATTTAGAATGAAAGACAATTCTCTATAACATACTGTGACAAATAATTCTTATTCTTTTACCAGAGAGCACCTAAAATAGACCCAGAGGGGAAGAGGATTCTGCACTATTAAGAATATTGGCTCTGAAGTAAAGAGGAGGTTCAGAGAAGAGACCAGATGTAGAAATAGGTCCAGGAAAAGATAATTTTTCTAGTTTAATGAAGAAAGGCAGGATAGAAAGAGGGGTAGGTTTGGAATTAGAAAGACCTGGGTTAAAGTCCTACCTCTGACTCATACTGCGCAACCATTGTCAAGTAAATCAATTTATCAGTGCCCTAGGAAATTATTTAAGACTACATTTTATAGACAAGTTGCTAATCTAGATGATTGGAAGAAGTTCCTTCTATTCATGGCGTCCATAGCCTAGGACAAAAAAAAAAAAAAGAATAACTGTGGGAGATCTCAATCAATATTCAGGAACTTTAGGTCTTGATCCTGTCACAATAACAGATAGGATCAATCAGGGAGAAGGGCATATTTAAAGAGTATATACATCATGTGATCCTACAGAGTGTTAGAATCTTTTGGGAAGGGATGGAGGGTGAGAAGGAAGTAAAAGACAGAAAAAGGAAAGGAAGGAAGCAAAGAAGGCCAAGATTAGAAGGAATGGAATCATAGGCATAATTAAGAAAAGGAAGAGGAAATATAAGTTATAGGAAAGGAAAGCGTAGCAGAGGAGGGGTTAGACAAAGAAGGAAGAGACAACAAGCCACAAAGAAGGGCAGCCTTAGAAGTTACTGAGACAAAGAGATAATAGCATCCTTTTGCATTTTCATAAAGTTTTTTATTGTTTTCAAAGTACTTCCCATACCTCACTAGATTCTCACAGAAACACTACTAGGTAAATCAAAAGCAGAGAGAATAAATAGAACGATGTGGGGGATTTGAACTAAATATTTCCAAATTTAGCCCATGACTTTGCTTGTTGAAAAACTGGATGTGGGACTTGAGTTGTTATGACAGTACATTCTGGAAGAAAAGGTGAAAGAGTAGTCTATTCACCTTCTGACCACATATTTCTAATTTAAAATCAAGCCAGGCCAAAACAGGTCGACTGTATTTAGTGGTCTCTATTGACAACTTGTAAAGACATACAGTGAAAAGAAACTTATAGGAAAGGGATTTGTGTGTCCTGTGTAAATACATTTACTATCAAAACTTACCCTTTTTACTGATTAAATGAAATAACGTATGTAAAACACTTTGTAAATCTTATAAAGTCCTATATAAATGCTAGCTATACTAATAATTATTAATATCATCACTATCATCACCATTATTATTGTTGTTATCATTATAATTATTACTTTTGATTGTGTCCATGTCAGCCTAACAATTAATTCCTGGGCAGACCTCCAGAAATCACCCCTTTGGATTTGCTACATAGAGAGTCAATTGCCACTATTTATAAACAAATATGACAATTCACTCTCATTGAAGTAATTTGTCTAACACCACTTCAAAGCAAACTCTCCCAAGAAACCACCAATACATTTTTAAGTTACTATGAATTCCTTGGGTTATAAGACTACATCCAAGCTATTAATTTCCTATTTGTGTGACCTTAAATCTTAGTCACTTAACTTTTATGGGAGTTTCTTAATCTATAAAATGAGAAGATGATCTCTACTGTGTCTTCAAGCTCTAAATTCTATCATCTTATTATATTAAAAATAATACTTCCATTATTCTAGCATTTCTTATCTGATTTTAGGGACAAATGAAGCTTCTGTCTAAAGAGAAGAATGGAGACATAACATGAAGAGGGAAGCTCAAATATCTTCTTTGAGGAAGAAGGAAGATAGTCTCAGGGCAGAGAAAGATGGGACGTGACAGAGTTACCTTAAGAAGACCCTTTAGGAGCCTCTGTTTTCACATAATTAAAAGGGAAAAAAACAATTCATCCCCGCACACCAAGAAGGGGTACTGATGACACATTATTTATTAATATCTTCAACTCCTTGGAAATGGAGACTGCATAGAGAAGTAGAATCATCCATCTTCCAATTATTTTGGATTTACTAAACTGTTCCAATTCTCTACTGTATTTATTGTTAGATACGTTCCATGGAAGGCCAGAAGGATGAAGTTGAAAAATGTGAGATTGCAAAATTAAGGAGTAAGGTTAATTTTTCATCTCCTTATCTGCTCATTCATTAAACACAGCTGAAAAACTTCTAAATTTAAAATTGTAAAGTAATAAAGGAATACTTTTCAAAATTTATCAAAACTACTGGCTAGCTGGGAGGGATGAGATGCCAACATGACATACTCGACCAGGTGCTCATGTGTCTCAGTAGGCCTTGAAGAGTTGCTGCTGAAGCAACAGTCTTACTTTCACAACCGATGCTCTACAATTCAGATTTTCTTTTAGGGAATTTATCATGGAAACATATTCTCCCTAATGCTTGAAAAACATACTACAAGACAGTCCCAATAAAATTCTTAAGCGTATTTAGCAACAAATATTTATATTCTGAAATAAAAAATGAGCCTTACACTCACAAATCCCACAGCTTGGAAATGTATATGATACACAACATTTAACCTGTCAGCAGCCTCATTAGTGTCATTGAGTAGGATCTGGCAATCAGTAGATGGTGTGTTCTACACGTGTTTACATTTTAAAATGCTCTTAAAATAGCTCCACTATGGAGCTACGTAAAGCAGTGGACAAATGGAATTCAGTTTAAACTTGCAGATGTTCCTCGAATCATCTCTGAATTCAATTACTCTTCGAGGAGTACTCTTCAAGCAAACAGATTTAGTAGTAAACTTGTAAATAAAAGCAGTAAGAAAAAGTAGTAAACTTGTAAATAAAAGAAAAGCAGAGTGGGGGAGGGGGGAGAATCTTTTGAATATTAACACCAATATTGAAGCAATATGAGACAAATATGCTAAAAGATTGGTGGGCCTTTTAAAGTCACTGGACTCTTATGGCAGGTATTCCCTATTTGGATCGTACCTGTTATAACTGTCTATACTGGCTATTAAGACATTTTTATAAACTGCAAGAAATATGTGAGCTATTACAAGATATAATTCTGAAAAACAGACTTCTATGTAAGAAGCCAATTTAGGAAGAAAACAACATAAACAATAGTAACTTGTGTGCTCAAGTGAAGCATCTTTTTAATTTTGAGTAATGAAGATGTCAAGCCAAATGCTAGAGTAGTTTAACTTAATTAGGTGGCCTATTTTTCCAAGCAGCCTTTCATTTCCCATTGAAAACTCAGCTTGTAGGCAAGACAACAAGAGCAATTTTGTCTGTAATGAATACCTCTGGGATTGCACAGAGTAATCATTTGAATGTTACACTGAAGACTGGTTTGAGTAACTAGTTTGGGCTTGTTGAGATGCCAGACTCTGTTAGGCTAACTAGATTAATCAAAGCATGGCAGTTTTATCATTTTACTGGGTCAAAGTTCACAAGGTCAAGTCGATGTTCCTTCTGGAGCCTCTGCCAAAAGGAAGGTTGTTTTAATTTGTAGTTCAAATTCATGTCATGATCATAGATATCTTATGGACCAAAAGAAAAAAAAGGTATTTTAAATAAAGTACCCTTAAAATGTGTTGCCTTGACTATTTCTTCAGCTTATATCTCCTAATCCATCTAGCTCCCAAACGGTGAGTGAATTTCCTTGTCAGGAAAGTACATCATTATACTGTTTCTCAAATCTAAATCTGTATTACATATATGCATATATATCTACACATATATAAATGTATATAATTACAATGCAAATGTTAAAGATACCTCTGCAGAAAAGGAACTTGGAAATGTTTTTCTTATGTGTATGTATGTGTGTCATACTTGAGGTTACGGTATTTCTGTTGCACATACTGATTTCTAATCATTATTTAAAATGTCTGATACTATAACTTTATAATATCATATGTATGTATATATCTGCAGCCTTTGTAATATTGATATATCAAATTCAAAGGAGTCTGGTAAAACCAAATATTTGTTAGATTCCAACAAACAAAATTAAAAGGAGTTTATTCTGTATTTTATTACTCTTGATCTTGAGGCTAAATAAGAAACAGAACCAGAGATAGAGAAGCAGTGATACTCAGCCATTTAAAAACTTTATGGGAAGCATAATAATGAATGTTGGATGAAATGAATGAAAAAACATAGCCTAAAACATTATTTCTGGCCAAGATATAAAATATGCAGGAAAAAGTATAACTTCCAAAATTAGGTTAACAAAGGCTAATTAATTAAGCACGTATACAATGACAAACTCCTCTTAAACCCACATATTCATGAAGAGATACATTTAGTCCTCAATTTAATCTAAACAGCACTAGGATGGTCTCACTTTTTAAAAAATTTTTGTCTTTATACCCATAGTGTTTAGCACAGTAAATAGTAGATGCTTAATAAGTGCTTGTCAAGAGTGAATTGTTTCTATTTTTCTTTCGTTGTATGATGGGCCTCACAAAATAATTTTCACATCATCATTGAAGTAGGCTTCCCTTAGCAATCGGTATACATAAGTACCTACAATGCAGGTGGGAGGCAGCAAGGTACTGTCCAGAGAGAGCTCTCAGTGTCAGTCAGGCAGATCTGGATTCAGGCATCATCTCTGACACAAACTAGCTGTGTGACCCTTTGCAAGCCTTATTTTGCAAACCTGCAAACCTTAATTTCTCAGTGTTCCACATAACTTTCTAAGAGTCTGTATAGGAAAAAGAGGTGGTGACTTGAAATGGTAGAAGATCTCCACCACAAGTGCACCATATTGAAGAAATTACAGGTGTAGTCAAATAATAATGCCCATGTCTCATATTTGAGATTTTTGAATAATTATAAATTCACAAAATTAAAATAATTTTAAGTTGTCATGATTAGCTTAAGAACTTCTCTAATTAAATAAAAATGTTTTTTATCCACCTCATTACTATTTACTTATGGAAGGGCACCAGGTGGTGCAGAAGGGCAGTGGAGTCAGGAAGACTCAAATTCCTGAGTTCAAATCTGCCTGAGACACTTACTATCTGGGTGACCCTGGGCAAGTCATTTAACCCTTTTTGCCTCAGTTTCCTTACCTGTAAAATGATCTAGAGAAGGAAATGGTTAACTACCCCAGTATCTTTGCCAAGAAAACCCCAGTGGGGTCACAAAGAGTCAGACGTGACTGAAATGACTGAACATCAAAAAATTTACTACACAATGATACTCAGTTTGGGGAAAAAAACACATTGAACAATCAACTTTTTAGAAAGAAATCTAATTCAGGGCCAAGATTAAATGATTTTTCCCTTATTTTTTTTTATTTTTCTAACACACTAGCCTGACATAAGATAAATATAATTTCTGGAGTCACTGAAGTTAGCATTAGAGCTAGCTCTAAGTTATATACACCAACTGCTCTGCTAGAATCTTCCATCTTTCTCGTCCAAGAGCTCAGTCAGATACTCACATTCAAAATTCAGAGACCCAAATTCTAGCATCCCCTCTGATCAAACTCCAACTTAGCTGTTTTGAAAAGTGAACTGGATCTAATATATATATTTTTAAAAGCTTTACTCAAAAGAATGCAGAATGTAGTTTTAGCAAGGGTAGACAAGTAACTAGATCTGCTTAATTTCTTTTTAGTCAGATTATGTGAATTCTCCACAGTCTATCTGACAGTAAGGAATAAGGGATTCTCTAGATCCACTTCAATGAAAGAAAGTTTGGGGTTTTGTTGTCATTATTGTTGTTCTTATTTTTTTAAACTAGAGAATCATGCTTCCTAAGCTTCTTCATGCTATGAAAATGAAATATGTTGCTACCATTTCAGAAGGCCCACCTAGATAAAGCAAGATCCCATGCCTGTGGGATTGATTAATTGTCCACAACTGGCTCATGTGGAGATCTATTCATAAGAGAAACCCTAACCACTGGAAGAGTCCAATTTGCTTTTTCCCAAGCACGGTTGTATCCTGACATATAGGTTGGGAAAAAGTAGCCTTGACCACTAGAACAGAAACCAATACAAATGAAGTGATAAAGGGTACATAACATGAGAAATAACCTCTGTCTATTGCACTTGGAGTCAAAAAGCCTGGCTTTGAGTCTTGGTTATAATCACATGCAGACATCATAAAATGACTTCACCCTCCCTCCTAGACCTCAGTTTAATCATCTCTAAAATGAAGGGTTCAGACTAGGTGATTTCAACAAGCTCTTCCAACCCTAAGATTCTGTGATCTTGTATTTCCCAGTCTAGAAAGCTGATCAACTCACTAACATTTTTCAGCTCCCTCTATTGAGTGAATCACTTAGAAAGAAAAAAAAAATTCAGTAATGAACTGCATGCATTTCTTAAATAACATGAGACCTCTTCCATTTGTATAACTCAATCCCCTGGAAGAATAAGTTAAAATGGTTATAACTGAACACTAAGAGGTCACCACAATTAGAAGTATTATAAAGCAATGTGGTAAATGTTCTAAGAATGAAATCCAGAGAGCGGTAGAAATGTCATGTGTTTTTATTACATAGTTGGCAGGCATATCATGGGTGGTGTAATTAATTTAAAAGCTGCCTACCAACTACAGAATTAGATCCAAAAAAGGCTTGTGTACTCTAGCATAAGAAGTATAGAATGCATGCAGTAGAGAGTAGTGCCAAACAGCCCTTTGGGACTGTCTAAAAGAATATCATTAATTTTTACAGTATACTTACACTCCTGGCTCAGTTCCAGCAATGGCTTTCTATAAAAATCATTTCAAGTATAGAATTATGCTATTTGCTTGCAGCAACATCACAGGAGCAGTAGTGTGCCATATGTTGCTACTTAGCAACTTAGTCTATAAGTCCCAGAGCATGTACGGATTTGAAAATTGAACAGAAATTATAATTGTTGAGTGATGCTGTGAGGCAAGTTGTCTAAGATTACCAAACTATGCAGATGTTTGATGTTATGTAGGAAAAAGAACAAAACTATTTTTTTTAGCTGCAGGATGACTGAAGTCTTATTTATGTTAGCCTAAAGGGGATAAATTGATTAAAATTCCCTGAAATAATACCAGGTAATGGTTTTGTGAAAATACCATATTACAGTTGGAAAAAAGGCAAAGGGGAAGGGGGAGAAGACCTCAAGCGTAAATTCTGCTAAGATTATTCAGTGACTTTAATTTGTAAACTTAATTTCTCCCAGTGTATGAACTATTTTACACTAACTGAATTCTTAGCAAAGCTCAATTTTTAAAAAATACTTTCAGAAAAAGGGTAAACTATTAAAAGAAAATGAATTGGTTTCTGGCTTAGAAACCTACCATCGTTTTCGAAAATATAAAAAAAAATCATTTGGGATTGTTTTTTCCTTGGTAAATGAGATCACTGGTATTTAAAATGTGCTTGGTGAATACACAGCATAAAAATTTAAAGCTCAAAATGTTGTTTGATTTTTAGACTGATGCTTAAATTATCCATGGTGCTTCCATTAAAAATCTAGGGGGTAGTGCTAGGGGAAGCAGAAAGCATATATCAGCTGCAAATTTACAAGGCTTTCTTCAAAACTCTTCAAGACCAACCTAATGATTCTCTGAAAGGTAGCAGCTGCTTTATAACAGTAATCATTCACTGAGTTTGTGTTTCTACTGTTTCAAACAAATTCAATTAGCCCCTGCACTTCAAAACCCTAAAGGCACAAATGAGATGACATGAGGTTGCTTTAATCTAATAGTAATACTAAACTTGTCAGTACAGTTTGGGGATTGATGGTTAGAAAAAAAATTAATAATAACATTTTTCATTTTTTAATCAAACAATTCCATTCACAAGCACCTATGGATCTTAGAGCATTTTTATCTGATGAATTCAGTCACATGAGAATCCTAAATGCAAAATTAAGGCTTCCAAAGGCATTCTCATGATCATTACTACAACAGACCAAAAAAAGAATGGAGTCTAGAGATATGGAAAACCCAAATACCGTTTTTGGTTGAATCCTAAGTGTTTACTTAAAAACACTGTTGATCAAAGAATGGAAGTTTCAAAACAATTGTTGTATGACATTTTCACAGCCTATCTCTGGTCAATTTTTAAAGATACAATAGGATTACAGGATCATAGATTTAAAATTGGAAACTACCTTATTCAGATAGAGAGGGTAGGTATTTAAAATCACTGTATATGAATTCATATTTCTGCTGTTCTGACTTAGACTTAAAACTGAAATGACTCTACTACTGCTATAAAATACAAGGAGCAGAAGGTCCACATGATGATTATATTCAATTCTTCCTCGTTTTTTTCCCCCTCTTTCCCATATTACTGTTATTTTGCATCGTATGTACAGTCTGGGAGAGTTCTAATCAGTACACTTTGCTCCTTAATTTTCTCTCTGGACCAAAGACTAAATTTAAGTATATGACAAACAAAGAACCAAGCATTTCTTTTAAAAGTATAAATGTCCCTTTTGTTTCCATTGTATTTTTGTCATCGTTGTTTCTCTTGACTAAATGCTTTGCCAACTCTTTCCAGCAAAATGGATTCAACCATGCCCTTGACGGGCCTCATCATATTATATATTTTGGCCTAGAAGTGAAAACCTCACAGTAGATTTTGAGAGAATCATTACAGTACTGCTGATGGTTTCACTCTTGGCAAACCTTCTCCAGCCATATGATTTCTGCTTTAAATGCAACACTTGGTCTAAAACTGGCCTAACAGTGGATAATTAAAGCTATTTGTGACATGTGCAGCTTATAATGATTAACTTGTCTGCAGTCAGGAGCACAAATAACCTGCACCTGTAAAGACTTTATTTCCTAAAGGTAAAACAACTGTTTAGGAAAGATCATGCTGGCAAAACAGCTGCTTGCATTCTGGAGAGGAAACAAGGTAGCATCTTTCAACAAACGCCAACTCCGGTGTTTTATCAGCTCTATCTCATTAACTGGAAACAAGGCTTAAATGCTTTGTTTATAAATTATGATTATTCCTGATTGCAGCAGTTACTGATAGTGCCACTCATTTGCAATGCAACTCTTTGAATTTGTTTAATTACAATTTGAAACAAGGCAGAGAAGATTAATTAACCCACCTGGCTTGCTGGCACATAGTCCTGGCTCGGCTCTGTCATACTCATATACATGTTCTCACCGTCAAACTGCGAATGAAATAATAGTAAACATTCAGCAATCTTGAATGTTTTTCTACATCGACTGGAAAACAGTAACCATAAAAATATACTGCAGCCTGGAATATGGGAAACCTGTCATTCGCTGAGCCCATCTTGCCTTTGATGTTCCTGTTGTCATCCTCATTGACCCTGGATGTCAGTGATTGGGAATAATTAGTGGTCTAGTAATTACAGCAAGTAAGCACGAAATGAATGGTTTCCTTTCATCTGCAATCTGTTTTAAAACAAAATGGCTCATTTTGTTCACCCTGTCTACATATTGCTGTTTGGTTGTAATGAAGGATTAAATGAATGGCACGCTTTCTGACAAGAGGAGATGAAAATGGAAAATGTACTGAGGCACAGCTCAATGGATTCTAACTTTAGATCTGAGAAATGAACAAGTGCTGACTTTTCAAAACAAATTAAAACTGGTCTCAGCAGAAGACTCAAGTGAAATGTAGATAAAAAAATTTTGTGTTATATATTATATATATACATATATATGTAATATGTATGTATATACATTATATACACATATATACAATATTTGGATAGAGTAAGTGGCAAATAATTGTGGGGAAGAATTACAATTGGTTAATACATAAAATTTAGAATATGCCACCTTAGTTGTTAAATCTATCCTTCCCAAATTACCCAGTTGTAATCTGGGTAAACAGGTTCTGTTTACCAAAATCTGGAAAACACAATGTGCCCAATGATTAGGGAATGATTGACCAAATTAGAATGTTACTAACCAAATGGTATATTAATGGTCTGCAAGGAAGGACTGAAATGAAAAACTTCACAGAAAAGTGCTTACTTGTATGAAGTGATGTAATGTTGAGAAGCAACACAACTTTGGTCAATTATAATGGTTAGTGTTAAATACCACATTATCAAAGTTAAATGTAAGCTCTTTGAGGGCAGGAACTGTTTCACTTTTTACTTTGTATCCCCAGTACCTAGTAGAGTATCTGCTACATAGCAGGTGCTTAACAAAGGCTTGTAGACTGATTTAAAGGACATTCCCTTTCTTTCTGTTAATAATTGATAAATTGACAGTTTTTAGGCAATGTACTTTGGGGGGAGTTGTATAGATTTTTTGAGGGGGGTTTCTATTATATATAGATCAACAAATATAAAAATATATCTAAATAATTCATGTGGGGCATCACAAAAGCCTTACGTTGTCTCTGTAAGCTGACTGAGTGAACAATTTGGAGGGAAGAACATGATTAGTAAGTTCAATTCAAGATACATCAAATGAAAGAGAATTTCAAATTGTTCATGAAGCAGCAGCATCAACACTAGGAAAAGGAGAAGGGTGCTAACATTCTATTCAGATTTTAGGTGGACTGCTTACACTTAATCCTCAAGCAGGCTGCAATCCCTCTACCAGTATGCTGTTATCCAGTCTCAACTTCATTGACTTGCATATATATACATTTAAAAATGAAGTATATGTTAACTGCAAACATGAAAGTACACAGTATTTTTGCTGTTATCAATAGTGATGCAAGGGAATAGCTACCTTATTAAAGTTATGTATTACAGATACATAAACACACAAACACCATTCTGATAGAAAGAATGCTTCAGTCACAGTATTTTACACTTTGTTCCTAAGTGATTGGGTTCTCTTCTAATATACAAAGCTCAAGATGTCTAAGACATTCTTAACATTACCTTGTCTCGTTCTGTGAAAAAAAAATCATAATTTGTGGGTCGTATATGATCTTAAACAGAAATACAACTAATCATGAAAGAAATGGTTGGTAGTACCATCTAGAAATAAACAGCACCTTTATAAAGGTTCAACACATATTCACTTAGGCAGATTATTCCATTGATATATGTTATCTAAGGCCAAAGTATTAAATACAAGACTAGTATGCAGCCTACAACATTCCTGGGTGGTGCCTGCACCAGGTTAAAATGTAATTGGGAAACATTTCAGAAAATAAATAAAAATACACCAAAACATACACAGTTAATATGTGGTTTTCTAAATCAATATGTAGCCTTCAGGGATCCTTATATATTGTTTAGTGGCCCCCATTTTTATTTGAATTTAACACAACTAGTCTAAGGTACCAAAAATCAAAGGACATATCTAATATTATGTTGCAAGACAGGTGAAAATATAATGTGATATTCTAATCTACCCCAATTGAAATATTTTGGTTCAACCCAATGGATGGTTGACCTCCCCACCCCACCCAAATCCTGACTAGCTGTTATATTTTATAGATCATTCTGGGACTGCAAAGATTTACTTAACATTTTTGGCATTTTCTACTCACTGTTTGACTAATATGGTTTGTTTGCAAATGTTCTTAATGTGTAGACCAAAAAGAAATATTTTAAATGTTGACAGTTCTTATGATTGTAACAGATAAAACTGAAGAGAAGTGGTTCAGTGAATTCCATATGATCTTATGCACACTATGGATCTCAGTTCCTAAACTCTCATGCCATTGAGAAAAATCTTCAAATTATGTAACAATTCAATGTTCATACTAATATGTAATTTTAAATGTTAATGTTCTTTATAAGATCATTTTTATTATAAAGTGTTATTACCTAAGCAAAACCAAACTGAGAAATGATGCTATAATATGAAAAGATATGTGGCTCTAAGAATTATTACATACTGTGATAAACATTTTGGAGCATATGATTTAGCTAGTTATTCAATTTGGAAGGAAAAAAAGCAGAAACAAGTACACAACCTTTGGGGCATAATTTTAGAACTCATTTTGAAGTGTCATAAAAACAAGCCAATTAAACAATAGGACTGGCTGAACGTCATTGTATGTAGTAGGTGATTAACAAATAGCTATTGAATTCATATTTTAACAACCAAAAATTGAGAGGCAGATTCCACTATTTACTCAAAGAAATTGCAACTCCCCTGAAATGTTATTTTTGAAAGATTATGAAACTATAATAAGATTATGGGTTTAGGGCCAGAAGACTTGAGAGGTAATCCAATCCAACTCTTTCATTTTTAAAATGGAAAAGTAAGGCTCAGAAGGGTTAGTTTCTTGCCCATATGTTCTATGTGACTTCCAACCCAGTAGGACTCTACAGGGTTAAACAGTTATTATTCTTTAAAATATGACTAATTTGGGTAAAATTTCAACATATAGGAGGAAACTGGGGACCTCAAAAATATCAGGATTAAAAAATTGACTATGGTCATATATAGCTCATTTACCTTGCATTGATGATGGGGCAGAAAAAAACAGAGAATCCTTTAGCAGATGTTTTCCTTGTCAGGATGCATGTGAAATTAAGACATTTCTTTTTTTTCTAGTAGTTTCTTGAGTGAATCAAAGTAATACTGATTTTTTGGTCTGACTTAAAAAAAAAAAAGGTTTCTTTCGGGGATATATTTCCCATGACTAATATTTTTCTCTTTTTAATGATTAAAATAATTAATGGCAAATGAATTACTACTTATAAAGTGTATTTATAATGACTGTAGATTTGGCCAAGTATCATGGTTTGTCAGCTGGAAGCAATGTTTGCTTTCATAACACTCTATACTTTTAATGTACTTATATTCTAACCTGTATTAAAATTATGTGCATGTGTCTTCTCTCTTCCAAATCAATCCCAACTTTCTTGAGGTCAGGGATCATGTTTTCTTTACGTTGGTATTTTTCACAATGTCTTCCTAACAGTACAAAATACATACTAGGCATTTAATAAATGTTAGCTGAATGAAAGAAATGACAAGGGATTTGGTTTTGGCTTGAGGACAGGTGAGACAGTTTTTGGAATGTGGCCACAAGACTATTTTAATAACAAAGATCATAGCTAACATTTCTATAGCTCTTCAAGGTTTATGAAGCACTTGACCCATATTATCTCATTTAGTCCTCAAAACATCTATGAGAAGTAGGTGATATTATTATCCCCATTTTACAGATAAGGAAACTAAGTCTAAGAGAATGTCCATAGATTGCTCAGGATCACTCATCTATAGTTAGCATCCTAAGACAAAATCTGAACTCTGGTCTTATTGAGTTTTAACAGAGTTAGCACAAAGCCACCTAGAATCCCATTCTATTTAGGAAATTGCTTCTTAAGCACTGACTCTGAAAGGCACTATGTTAAAAGAAAAAGAAATACTCCCTGTTCCTATTGAACATTCTATTGAGGGCCCTACAGCAAGGGCAGTGATTGTTAGATTGTGAGCATCTTGAAGGATTTTGTCTTATTTTGTACCTCCAGTACTTAGCACTGTGCTTGGCAGTAGTAGGTGCTTAATAAAAGTATGCTGGCTTGTTTATTTGATGGATTAGTAGATGGCTGATACAGACCTAGCTTCTAGGAAAGCCAAAGAATCTATAAGAAAACAATACATGCAAATTACTAGGTATTCAAAGTTTGGCTCTAGACTTTCCTAGAAATGATAACCATGCTATTATTTATTATGAAGTATACTAATTGCCTGGATTCAGTGATCTATGAATGAAACTAACAATCAATCCTACTGCCATATAAATTGTGTTTATTACAAAGGTGCTTATGACCACTCAAAAATATGTAAGAACAAACACAGTTCTCTTCTCTGCCCACAGAAAGGAGATGGTTATATGATTGCCTAGGTGTAAGCACAGAGGGAAAAATGGTGAAATATTGCTAACTCCTGGCCTCATAGAGCTCCTGAAAGTAGAAGAAATGCTCTTGCTTCCATGAAGACAGTGGCAGTCAACCACACAATTTGGAATCTGCATACTGGAAACTTCAGCAGGTCACACGCTGGGCCAGCACTCTCTGAATGCCTTGGCATCATGTAATTTTAGCCAATTGTCAGCAGAGATGAAAATCCTAAAATTTTGGAGCTAGAAGGGACCATACAGGTTACCTAATTCAAACCACTTACTTCAGTTATTACTATTATAGGGAAGGAAATGGACCCACTGAGAGGTAAAGCAGCTTGCCTAAGGTAGCAGGTTTTCTGATTTTAATTCAGTTCCCTTTTCCTTAGTCCACTCTAACCTGCACACTCTTATCTGGAAAAGGAAGGAAGAAAGGAAGGAAATAAACATTTATGAAGCATCCACTATGTACCAGGTACTGTGCTAAGTGCTTTACAAATATTATTTTTTTTGATCCTCACAGCACTCTAGGAGATAGATGTTATTATTATCTTCATTTTACAGTTGAGGGAATTGGGGCAGACAGGTAAAGTAGTACAGGGTCACAATAATTAGTAAGTATCTAAGGCTGGATATGAAATCAGGTCTTCCTGACTCCAGGTCCAATACTCTTATCTACTGTACTACCTAGCTAATTACCCTAATTCCTCTCCAAGGACTTTTAGACATAGCATTCAAATTCTAAATAAAGTTTTCAGTAATAATAATAATGATGATGATAATGATAATAATAGCATTTATAAAGCACCTTATAATTTGCAATACACTTTTCAAATATCTTATTTTATCCTTACATCAACTCTGGGGAATAGGTATATTACCACTGTTTGCATCTTTCTCATAGCATCAAGGTTTTCAAAGAAATAAGTCTTAACTAAAAACTAGTGACAGCAAAAGTCATGTTATCAGAGCACATAAATAACCTGGATGTACATACATATTGTAAAAAGAACCATATAATATATTACTAAACTAACATCATGACTTGCTATGCAGCTCTATTATATCAAATAAGGGGCGGGGAGAGGTGGGGTACCAGTGAGAGGATGTATGTTTATTTAGCTTCCAGCTTCAAGGCTACATGTGTTGATGCCAGATAGAGTCTTGAATCAGTTAGCCTCCATGCCGTGCACCAGTTGAATGAAATGGTAATACCAAGCACAGCACGTCATTAAAAGCAGCTCTGACTGAGGGAAGAGAGAACAGACATAGAAGAGTGTATCAATGTCCAAACAGAAGAAAGTGGGAGTACCACACTGGCTCTTTGTGTGACTGCATGTTAGAACCAGTGAGCCTTTGTAGCTGAACTAGAAAAATAGTAACCCTCTCAGCTGGTCTCCTGTTCATTTAAAATTGAGGACCAAATACTATTCCTCCTCCCATTCTGAACTGCATGGAGAAGTATGGGCTGAACATAAACTTGTTTGATAAGCTTAACCAGTCCACTGGGGAAAAGATGTTGCTCCAAGGCCACTCTACAGAATTGAGAGCTAATCTTGGCCCTGACTCTAAACTTTCCCGCATGAGAATAGTGACTAATTTTCCTTCTCTGAGGATGGATTTGATCTTTGCAAAAAGCCAAGAATCCTTTCAAACTGCATTTGGAGAATCAGGTAAATGATCAAAATAGGTAACTACATTTGGGGCCTAGAAACAAGATATGACCATAAAATAATGTGAATGTTGTTCTTGTGCTGCCCATAAACTATCTTTGAAAACAATGCTAAAAAGGATTTGCAAGAATGTTTTGAGCACTAGTGTCATTACTGGAATAAATGCTTCACCTCCTGCGGGAACTACTTTGAAGGGCGACGTTCTGATATGATCCGTAAAACAGTCTCATTATTTCATAACTAAACCATGTATTTCTTTTATCTTTATCATTCTGTCCTAAAGTGTAATTTATCCTATTTTAAATGATTCAGATGTATAAAGGAGAGGAGAAAAATTTCATCACAAGTAAGTGGAAGACATAAAGGGCAGTAACTACATAAATGATAAAGAGTTAGTTCTAATGAAACAGAAGCTGGAAATGCTGACAAACGTAACTTTGCCTTGGTATCATTCAATGAATGATGCTTCTGAACTTCTTTAATTCTATTGAGGGTACCACCATTCTTCCAAGTTATCCAGCTTCACAACTTGGGTATTACCCATGATTCTTCACTCTCCCTTCTCCTTTCTATTTACATAACATCTCTCACACCTGTCCCTTTCTATTCATGGGAATACAAGTATTCAGACCCTTACCCTTTCTCTCCTACATGACCACAGTAGTCTCATAATTGGTTTCTCTATTTCAAACCTCTCCTTTTCCAATGCAGCCTACAGATGGATGCCAATGTGATTCTCTTAAAGTGAAGATTCAGCCATATAATTCTCCTACTCAGTTAACTACAATGACTCCTTATTGTTAGTGGGATTAAATATAAGCTTCTCTGTTTAACTCTGAAAGTTCCTCAAAACCTGGAGTCAACCTACCTTGTTAGACATCGCTACCTTTCCCTCACTCTATGTTCTAAACAAATTGTATTTTTTTTCTATGCTTCTCATACAACACTGTTTCTTATTTCCATGCTTTTGTACTAGTTGTCCTCCCCACCTAAATATACTCTCCTTCTGCCTCTTAGAATCTCATTTTCTTCAAAACTCAGCTCAAGTGCCATCTTATAAATGAAGTCTTTCTTGATTCCCCCAATTACTAGTGCCCCTTGCCCAAATTTAGCTTGTTTTTCCTTTGAATAAATTTGAATATACTTGTTTATGGATATGTTATATTCCCATATAGAATGTAAGCTCCTTAAAGGGAGAGACTGTATCATCATCATCATCATCTTTTAAGAGGAAGCTGGTGGTGAAGTGGTTAGAGCCTGCAGTCAGGAAGTCCTGAGTTAAAATTTGAACTCAGACACTTAGCTATGTGACCCTGAGTAAGTCACTTCATCTCTATCTGCCTCAGTTTCTTCAACAGTGGTAATAATAAAATGGTGGTAATAAGAACACCTACCTCACAGGATTGCTGTGAGGATCAAATGAGCTAATATCTGTAAAGCACTTGGCACAGTGCCTGACACACAGTAAGTGCTGTATAAATGTTAGCTATGATTATTGTCATCATTATTTTAAGTATTTATGTAGCATTTAAGGTTTGAAAGTTCTTTACAAATATTAGCTCATCTGATCCTCACAACAACCCTGAGAAGTAGGTGCCTCATTTTGCAGATGGGGAAATGGAGGAGGTTAAATGACTTGCATGGGGTCATGCAGCTAATAAGTGTCCAAAAGTTCACAACTCCAGGTCCAACACTTTAGCGACTACACCATGCAGCTATTTCATTTCTATCTTTATATCACCAATATTTAGCATGCAGCTTGGTACATAATAGGTGTTTAGTAAATACTTCTTGACTGATGAAGAGAAGAAACCTTAGAAACAATTCCAAGCCTATTCTTGTGTATATAATGGAAATGACTGAAAACCAATCAAAATCCTCATTACAAAATTCTATTGGCTGACTAAACTACCAAAAGACAGAGAGGGAAATTTATACTAAATAAAATTGTGTAATGATCTATTATTTCATATGGAATTTCATATTTAGAAAATTCTACATATGCAATATATTTGTCACTTCTGCTTTCCAACTACCTATAAGGCATACAGTTATAGAACTTGGGTTTTTAGTTGAAACTTAGGTGAGCCACAGGGAAAGGAGGGCTAGTTTAGTGTCTGACTTCACTTTGTCATATTTCAGTCAAATGTTGCTGAGTCTGTATACTAAAAGAACAATTCACGAAATATACTCATATTTTCTAACACTCCTAACCTATGTTCAGTAATTTCCACACCTTATCAGCTTTCACCTCATTTACCACAGTTCCTAAATCTTATACAGATGGGGCATGAAACATCTGAGACTAATTACTTTACTTGGGTGTTGATTCTTTCATTGCTATTACAATTCCTTGGCACCCTGAGAACTTTTCATCATCTGTCATATAGGGGGAAAATGCAAAAGTCCCTTTCTGCAAAAATTTGGGTAGACAATCTAGAACAATGTGCTCAATTCTGATGATCTCAAAACCATAAAGATAATGGATTAAAGGAAAGAGGTACAGAGAAGTAAAATTGAAAAATTAGGACATTGCAGTGGCTCAAGTAATAAAAATATAAAAAAAACATACTTGTAAGTTGGCTAAGTGAATTTGGATAAAATGGAATATAATTTCTCAAAGAGAAAAAATTATTGGTAAACAGTGCAAGAACATACTGCTTAACTTTAAGATTTAAGAGGAATAATTTTAAAATTTGAAATTAAGGTATAAAGTAATTACCATGGAAAATCTAACTTATTACTGCTCAGCTCAATGTGGTTCTAACTAGTCATAATAGGATAGACCACTATGGGTCAATTATATTGTCATTAAACTGCCTTGGTTATAGAGACCTTTGATAGGACAAACAGTTAATAGAAGCAGTAGTATTTTGGTGATTTTTCAAAAACCTAGATCAGTTAAAAATATTACTTTACAATGTATACCATCCAGACATGCACCATTTTCTCTTTGATATATTTGTCATTTTCTCTTTCAGATTAAATTAAGTATTTACAGATTTTATAAGTGAAAGCCTAGTAACATTTTAACTAACTGACTGAATGCTGGAAAAATGCCTAGAAATCATTCACTCCAACTAGAGATTTATCCACCAGCATGGTATGGAACCTTTTATTTCAATTGTAAGAAATATCAAAGGTCATTTAATCCATTTTTCTATAATACAGATGTAGAGTTTTCAAAATTCTTCTAACATTCTAATGGTTGATTTTTTTTTGCCTAGCTTCCAATTCTGAGCCCACAATCTCCTATGCTTTCTCTGCTGCCTCATTTACATCTGTGTGATGATTCTAACAGTTTCCCTATTCTTACTTTATATCTTTTTGACTAATTGTCTCTCTTCCTCCAAGTTATAGTAATCCCACAAAAGCTACAGTTTTGTTCCTTGTTTTTCTTTTTGCAATTTTAATATTTATAGTGGTTCTAGTCATTTCCTTTCAGTCATCTGACCAAACATTTCATCCCTTTTTGTCATTTGCCACCTCCTTTCCCATTTGTCAATGTCTTTTTCATAGCATGGTGCATTACCTCAGATGGAATACAGTATTCTATCCATAGCCTTACTTATGTAGCCTAGAGAGAGATGATTGGTTTTCTTTGTTTTACACCCCACGAATATGCCCTGGCACGGAAATATCTGTTATTCTTTTGCATAAAACTGTAGGCAGAAACTATCATGGCAAGGTTCCAGAGGGCTTTAACTATCTACTATGGTCCTATTGGTACATTAAAATTAACCTATAATAATTTCCCATAGCCATAGCATGAACAAATGCCTAGATATAGTCCTTATTGGAAGAGAAAGACCAAAGAGTATACACCCCCAAACTTCCATCTGCTTTCAAAAGAAAAATTATATTAGCCAACATGCATGTCTTAGGCGTCTCAAGTTGAATATAAGAACACATACGCCTGGTTACTCTATGGTAGCTTTGAATTAATTTTTTTTTCTGAACACACAAAAGGAAATCATATGAGTTTCTCCCCACAATTGCATGGTACAGGTTTCTCAGCTCCTATCAAGGCTAGAACATTTATCTGCAGTGTGCTTACCTACATAGTCTAGGTTAGACTGTCAACTAAATTGAGAGGCCAGGGTAGAATTGTGAATAGAGTTTTGGACCTGGAGTCAGAAAAAAAGATGTGTTTGTCAAATCCTACCTCAAACTTACTGTCTGGGTGACTATCTGGGCAAGGTATATTACTTTTTCCAACTCTGTTTCCTCAACTATAAAATAGAGAAAATAATACATACGTAGTACTTCTGTCACCAAATTTTTATAAGGATAGAATTTAAAGTGTTTGTAAAGTACTTTGCAAATCTTAAGGTATTATATCAAGTATTATTAGCATTAATAGTTAGCATGTATGTAGTACTTCAGGTTTGCAAAATACTTCACAAATATCTCATTTGATCCTCAAAAACTGGAAGGAAGTTGTTACATTATCTTCATTTTATAGATGAAGAAACCGAGGCAGACAGAGGTTAAGTGACTTGCTCATGGTTAAATAGTAAGTTTCACAGGCTGTTTTTTCTCAGGTCTTCCTGACTCCAAGTTCAGAGATCTATTCACTGTGCCACCTATATATTGTGATAAGTTAGTGTGAGAGAGTAAACCTAGAGTCACATCTCTTACCTTACCATTTTATGTAGTGCTGTAAGAGTTAATACTATTGTCAAGGAAAGATTCCTGGACTTTAAGTCAGAAGATCTGGGCTTGCCACTTACCAGCTATGTGACTACCTCCCTGGGCCTAAGATTTCTCATTTGCTAAGGAGGGCTATTTCTCCTACTACCTATCTCAGAGGGTTGTCATGAAAATGGAATGAAATTATGTTTCGGAAATTGCTTTACAAACTATTGCATTCTGCATAAATGTAAGCCATTAAAACACGTATACACACATAGAACTCTCAGCTCCATCACCACTTGAGAAATCATGGTATATCTCATAGATATAGAACTAAGAGAAACATTAAGAGTTATCTAGTCTAACCCTCTTGTTTTACGATGAGGAAACTGAGACCGAGGAAGGTTAAATAATGTATTGTTTCAGTGTGATTTTTTTTTTTTTAATTTCTAGTCATTTCCTAAAGTGTTTCAATCTGAAGAAGGTTTGTTTTTCTCCAGGACAGACTATCCCTTAGACAATGGTTTCTTTTAACATACATACACATAGGAACTACCTTGGCACAGCCACTAGAGCATGACATTGTATCCTGAACCATTTGCAGATAAATTCATAGTATTTTAGAGATTGAGTTTGGAGTGGGCCTCTGGAACCATTTAGTTCAACCTCCTCATGTTCCAGTTGACTTTATTAAATGACTTGCTGAAGATCACTTAAGTAGCAAACATTGGACCTAAAATCTCTGACTTCTGGGTCATTGTTCTTTCCATGGTACTATGCTCCTCACCCTTACCCCCCACTTCTTGAACATATGGAACAGCTAGAGACTTCCCATTGTTAATGTTACTGTCCACAAATCAACAAACATTTATTAAGCATCTACTACGTGCTTAATATAGCTGCTGTTGGCAGCTAAGTTGCACACTGGATAGAGTCCTGGGTCTGGAGTCAGGAAGACCTGAGTTCAAATAGGATCTCAGACACTTACTAGCTGGGTGGCCCTGGGCAAGTCACTTAACCCTGTTTGCTTCAGTTTCTGTAAAATGAATTAGAGAAGGGAAATAGCAAACCACTCCAGTATCTTTGCCAAGAAAATCCCAAGCAGGTCACAAAGAGTCAGACACAGCTGAAATGAGTAAACAACAACAATAATAACATGTGCGAGGCATTGTGCTAAGCTCTGGGGATAAAAGAAAAACCAAAAACACCAGTTTCGGCTCTCATAGCCTAATGGGGGATACAACATGGAAAGACCTATATGCAAAATAGATACATACAGGATAAATTAGCAATAATCTTATAGGGAAGGAATTAGGATTAAGGAAGATTAAGAAGGGAATGCCCTATTATAGAAGATGGAACTTTTGCTGAGAACTTGAAGGAAGCCAGGAAGCAGAGATAAGGAGGGTGACTATTCCAGGTATGGGAGATGGTCAGTAAAAATGTTCAGGGTTGAGAAATGGAGTCATGTGAGAAGAAAAGCATGAAAGCAAGTGTCACTGGATAGCAGAATGCATGGCAGCGAGGAAGGCATAAGAAGACTGGAAAGTCAGTCAGGACTCAGGTTCTGAAGGACCTTTAAAAACTAAAGAGAGAAATGGCAGCTATAGCTATATAGCTACTAGATAATTTTAATATGTTGGTTCACAATGTCATGGTGCTGGGAACATTTTTCCCTCTATCATTTCCAACTACTTTATAAGACTGTGTCTTGTGAGAAAAGAGACAGTTAATGAGAACCATGGAAAGAGGTCTTGACCTTCCACGTTCTAGAGGAGTTCTAGTCTTACCTTCCTATTTCATTAATTCACTCAATTACTCAGGGCAAATCACTTATTTGGACTTCTGGTTTATTTGCAAAATGGAAAAACTATTCTCGATTATCCCTTAGGTGTATTTAAAGACCCTGGAAGAGATAATTGACTCCCTTTATTCCTTATAAATTTTCTTTGGCATTCAGTTTGGTTCTACACAATTTTTAGAAGGTTCTGGAACATGAAAAATCATTTGCTAGAAAATGTAGGGTAGCAGCATCTTGACTAGTTCCAACCTCATCTTTTCCCATTTAGCAGTTTGCTGTGATTATGTGTGAGTAAAGGAGGACTATTTCATAAAGACCTGATAATACTAATGGGTTGGGGCATGAAGTGCTTGCCTCCTGTGGAGAATTTATCCAATCCTCCCTTCCTCAATCGAGGGCATTAATAGGAGCAAAGAGAATAGGAATAATCAAGCTCAATAATACTTCATTGCCTTCAAGAGACCTTGTTAATATGTGTTTAAAATGGATTCTGACATAGCAGAAAATAAAATATAATAATATCCAAAATCTCTATAGCACATTATGGTTCAAAAAGCACTTTACATACATTATTTCATTGTTCCACACAACAGCCCTGCAAGTTATGCTGTACAAGTATTATTATCACAACTTTGCACATGAGAAAACAACATTTAAGAGGTTGCCCAGGGTCACACAGCTGATTTGTTTATCTAGACTGGGGGTTCTTATCTCATTTGACGCTCATGACAACCTGTAATTGTTTGCAATAAAGGCTTTTTTATCCTCATTTTATCCTCATGGAGGAAACTGAGACTCAAGGAGATGAAATGATGATCATAGTCATGCAGCTGATGTCAAAGAAAAGAGGGCAACATGGCTTTCCCTGCATCATACTCCCTTTCCACAAAGATCACCAAATTTCATTATCTTCTCAAAATGAAAGAGTTCAGAAGAATAGATAATTTCAAATAGTACTGACCTACCAAGATGCTGATTTGACTTTGGGATGCTTTCTATTTTTTAACAGCAAATTTATCTTTCATTTATGCTTTAATGGGCTGATATATTAAAGTCAGTTTGTACTTGCTAACTACACAATGACTATCAAAAGGGTGAAGAGGCACAAAAATTCAGTAGCATATAAGGAGAAGCCTGCAGGGCAGAATATTAAAAGTTCATCACAAATATTGCACAAAGTGTACAATTCATAGAGACAGCTAGGTGACTCAGTGGATAGAGCACTGGAACTGGAGTCAGGAAGACCTAAGTTCAAATCCAGCCTCAGACACTCACTAGCTGTGTGATCCTGGGAAAGTCACTTAACCTCTGCCTAATCCACTGGAGAAGGAAATGGTAAACCACTCCAGTATTTTTGTCAAGAAAATCCCATATGGGATCCAGGCAGAGCCAAGATGGCGGAGGAAAAGCAGTGACTTGCTAGAGCTCTCCCCCAAACACCTCCAAATACCTATAAAAATGGCTCTAAACAAATTCTAAAGCAGCAGAACCCACAAAAAAACAGAGTAAAACAAATTTCCAGCCCGAGACAACCTGGATGGCTGATCAGAAAGGTATATTGCGCCAGGCTGGGAGAGGAGCACAGTTTGGCATGGGCGCGCAGGCAGCAGCAACCCTGGAGCAGGCATCAGAGGACTGAATCACGAGCAGCTGTGGTGGTTTCCAGACTTCTCAACCCAGGAACACCAAAGGCAGCTTAGAAGGTCAGTGGGAAAAGTCTGTTACTGCGGTGAGAGAAGAAGCTAGGTTTCAGCCGCAAGTCCAGAGAGTGCCCTCGGGGCAGCGGCTGTGTCCTGAGCTTCCGGCCCACAGACTGAGGGGCAATCGAGTGGCTGATCAGAGAGGGATTGCAAGGATCTCTTTGCCAGGGCTGAGGCAGAGATCTCTTGCTTTGCCCGTGGTTGGATCTGAGTCAGAGTTCTGAGGGGTGGTCCTGGGGCGAGGAGGAGCGCTGGCATGGTAGAGTTTGTTGTGGCGGTGGAGAGGAAACACTTTGCCCCTTATCATAACACCTTGGAAGAACTGACTCTTTTCAGATCCCTAGAAGTATCTCTGAAAACAGCTGTACAAACCCCCGAAGCTTGGGACAGTACATACTCCACATTGGAAACAGACTGTTACCTCAACAAAGAGTTTAAAACTCAAGTAACTGGTTGGGATCATGAGCAAGCGGCACAAAAAGAGTCAGACTATATTATCTTACTTTGGTGACAAAGAAGATCAAAACATACAACCAGAAGAAGAAAACAAAGTCAAAGCTCCTACATCCAAAACTTCCAAGAAAAATATGAATTGGTCCCAGGCCATGGAAGAGCTCAAAAAGGATTTTGAGAAGCAAGTAAGAGAAGTAGAGGAAAAACTGAGAGTGATGCAAGAAAATCATGAAAAGCAAGTTAACAGCTTGCTAAAGGAGACCCCAAAAAATACTGAAGAAAATAACACCTTAAAAAATAGCCTAACCCAAATGCCAAAAGAGGTCCAAAGAGCCAATAAGGAGAAGAATGCCCTAAAGAGCAAAATTGACCAAATGGAAAAGGAAGTCCAAAAGATTGCTGAAGAAAATACTTCCTTAAAAATTAGAATAGAGCAATTGGAAGCTAGTGACTTTATGAGAAATCAAGACACTGTAAAACAAATCCAAAAGAATGAAAAATTAGAAAACAATGTGAAATATCTCTGGAAAAACAACTGACCTGGAAAATAGATCTAGGAGAGAGAACCTAAAAATTATTGGACTATCTGAAAGCCATGATCAAAAAAAGAGCTTAGACATCATCTTTCAAGAAATGATCAAGGAAAACTGCCCTGATATTTTAGAACCAGAGGGCAAAATAGAAATTGAAAGAATCCACTGTTCTCCTCCTGAAAGAGATCCCCAAAGGAAAACTCCTAGGAATATTGTAGCCAAATTCCAGAGCTCCCAGGTCAAGGAGAAAATATTACAAGTAGCCAGAAACAAACAATTCAAGTGTTGTGGAAACACAATCAGGATAACACAAGATTTAACAGCTTCTACATTAAGGGACTGCAGGGCATGGAATATAATATTCTGGAGGGCAAAGGAGATAGGATTACAACCAAGAATCACCTACCCAGCAAAACTAAGTATAATCCTTCAGGGGAAAAAATGGTCATTCAGGGAAATAGAGGACTTTCAAGCATTCTTGATGAAAAGACCAGAGCTGAATAGAAAATTTGACTTTCCAACACAAGACTCAAGTGGAACATGAAGAGGTAAACAGGAAGGAGAAATCATAAGAGACTTATTAAGGTTGAACTGTTTACATTCCTGAATGGAAAGATGATATTTGTAACTCATGAAACCTCTGTCAGTATTAGGGTAGTTGGAGGGAAAAAACTATATGTATGTATGTGTATATATATACATATATACACACACACACACACACACACACACACACATATATGTATAGATAGATAGATAGATAGATAGATAGATAGATAGATAGATAGATA